>NC_074678.1:31162104-31238502 GCF_029448725.1 Salvelinus fontinalis
TTTTACCAGAACCAGGTCAGTGCTGTTGGGGGATGAGGGTCATACTGTACAAGACCATGAGAAAGACACATGCCATTTCAATATTTAAAATACTGCTTTATACAATCATCTTGAAATGATTGCTTGTATCTAGATGAGAGATCCACAGTAGCTTTCCTGTTTGCTAAAAATCTTTGTTAGGAATATTATTCCATACTAGCAAACTGATAGGTGAACCTGAGGTGAGAGGAAAGCAAGAAGGTAACTAATGCGACGTTGCATCTGTGGATACTGCTCCAAGGTACCTTGGGCCACTTGGATTTTTGCAGACTTTCACAAAAAATGTTGGTTCATTAATTATGACTTCAGGCTCAATTTGGGAAATTTGAAGCTGCGTACTTTCTGTTTATAACATGATATATTTATAATTTGCTCTTTAGCACTGTGTCAGTGGCTTTCAAGGTAATTGAAGTGAAAGTACGGCCTGATATTTCAGCTGTTTCCCCACTGTGATTATGAAAAGTACGAGTTGATGTTTCTCGACAGCCCTAATGAAGAACATTTAAGAGGGACACCAGAACTGAGTCATCGTTTGTAATTACTGAAGAGTTGGAGGAGAGCCAGTGTCCTCAGCATGACATCATGAGTTTGTACTAACTGATGAGCAATAAGCACTGTCCTTGTCAAAACTATATAATAGCTAAGAGTTTGTGTGGAAGCCCAGAGGGGATGCTCACCTCCTTCCAGATCCTCTTGCCAGTTGCGGGAGCTGCTAGCCGGGGAGTTGGGAGAGGTGTAGTACTCCCCCCCAGGACTGGTGTCCACATCATCCTCCATGGAGCCTGACTTGTGCCTCTTACTCCTGGATGTCACACATAGGGAGAGAGGCAGAAGGAAATAAGGGGAAGGCAATGTGACATATTGACAGTTCAAAACTGTGTATAAAGTATGTACACACGCACAGTACACAAGTGGGTCAACACCGGCAACCTGGAGATGGCCGGGAGGAAACTGAGCAGCTCCAGGATTTTCAGGTAAACCAGTTATTTACGGTTTCAGTTTGTCCCAGCTTTACTTGACGTTTACAGTGAAAAATAAGACATTAAGTCACAGCTTGTGTTTTGGCAGTGTTGCACACGCCCAGATAAATCTCATGAGGAACAGCCATTGTCACTGTAGTGAAGGTCTTGTGCTTTCAACACCAGGATACTGCTCTCTGTGCACCAATAAAAACAACCATACAGTCCTCCTGTCATCTGCCTAGTGGTTGCACATCCAGCCATTCACTTATGCAAGGCTCGTGTTAATATGGAATGTATTCTAACATTCCCTCTAAATGTGAGTTTTTTCGCAGGGTAGAGTACAAACAAACTGAGTGTTTTGTCTATTTGAACTATATGCAGTATATTCATTTCCAGTCTAGGTGTGTGTGTGTGTGTGTGTGTGTTTCGGGGCTGGGTACTGACCCGCTGGAGGAGGTGCTGGGCAGGGTTCTCCTCATGCCCACCCCTGAGGGGTTAAGGTCATAGGCCAGGTGCCCCTGCAGCTCTCCCAGAGAAAAGTTAGGGCCTGCCCCCGTCACCACCGGAGCTGCACACAACACACAGGGGGGACAGGTCAGTCAGGGGAGGAACACACACTGTACCACACTTTCAATTAGACATCAATTATCTACGGAATAATACTCAAATATCTACATAAATGACATAACACCATCCTCAAGCTAACTCAGCTTCACACGCAGCTGAAGAAGTGTGTCGCTCTGTGAGCAAACATATTGTGTTATATCTGTGTGTACTTCTCTGTAACAACAAGAAAAGCCTCAAAATCTAATCAAATCCAAGTTTATTGGTTGCATACGCAGATTAGCTCCAACAGTGCAGTAATACCTAGCAATACATAATAATACACAAATAATCCATAAAAGTAAAAAGAAAGAAATGACGAAATATCAGAATGAGCAACGTCACAGTACGGAATTTATATATTCAGTACGAGTCAAAAGTTTGGACACACCTACTCATTCAAGGGTTTTTCTACATTGTAGAATAATAGTGAAAACATCAAAACTATGAAATAACACATATGGAATCATGTAGTAACCAAAAAAGTGTTAAACAAAACAACATTTATTTTATATTTGTGATTCTTCAAAGTAGCCACCCTTTGCTTTGATGACAACTTTGCACACTCTTGGCATTCTCTCATCCAGCTTCACCTGGAATGCTTTTCCAACAGTCTTGAAGGAGTTCCCACATATACTGAGCACTTGTTGGCTGCTTTTCCTTCACTCTGCGGTCCAACTCATCCCATCTCAATTGTGTTAAGGTCGGGTGATTGTGGAGGCCAGGTCATCTGATGCAGCACTCCATCACTCTCCTTCTTGGTAAAATAGCCCTTACACAGCCTGGAGGTGTGTTGGGTCATTGTCCTGTTAAAAAATAAATGATAGACCCACTAAGGGCAAACCAGATGGGATGGCGTATCGCTGCAGAATGCTGTGGTAGCCATGCTGGTTAAGTGTGCCTTGAATTCTAAATAAATCACTGACAGTGTCACCAGCAAAGCACCCCCACACCATCACACCTCCTCCATGCTTCACGGTGGGAACCATACATGCAGAGATCATCCGTTCACCCACTCTGCGTCTCACAAACCCATGGCGGTTGGAACCAAAAATCGCAAATTTGGACTCATCAGACCTAAAGGACAGATTTCTACCGGTCTAATGTCCATTGCTTGTTCCTTGGCCAAAGCAACTATTTTCTTCTTATTGGTGTCCTTTAGTAGTGGTTTCTTTGCAGCAATTCGACCATGAAGGCCTGATTCATGCAGTCTCCTCTGAAAAGTTGTGTCTGTTACTTGAACTCTGTGAAGCATTTATTTGGGCAGCAATTTAAGGCAGGTAACTCTAATGAACCTATCCTCTGCAGCAGAGGTAACTTTGGGTCTTCCTTTCCTGTGGTAGTCCTCATGAGAGCGAGTTTCATCAAAGTGCTTGATGGTTTTTGCGACTGCACTTGAAGAAACTTAAAAGTTCTTCAAATTTTCTGTATTGACTGACCTTCATGTCTTAAAGTAATGATGGACTGTCGTTTCTCTTTGCTTATTGGAGCTGTTCTTGCCATAATATGGACTTAGTATTTTACCAAATAGGACTATGTTCTGTATACTACCGCTACCTTGTCACAACACAACTGATTGTCTCAAACGCATTAAGGAAAGAAATTCCTCAAATTAACTTTTACAAGGCACACCTGTTAATTGAAATGCATTCCAGGTGACTACCTCATGAAGCTGGTTGAGAGAATGCCAAGCGTGTGTAACGCTGTCATCAGGTTAAAGGGTAAACTTTGAAGAATCTAAAATCTATTACATTTTTGGTTATTACATGATTCAATATGTGTTATTTCATAGTTTTGATGTCTTCACCATTACTCTACAATGTAGAAAATAGTAAAATTAAAGAAAAACCCTTGAATGAGAAGGTGTGTCCAAACTTTGTCTGGTACGTACGTACACACACTGTACAAAACATTAAGAACACCTTCCTAATATTGAGTTGCACCCCATTTTCCCCTCAGAACAGCCTCAATTTGTCGGGGCCTAAACTACAAGGTGTTGAAAGTGTTCCATAGGGATGCTGGCCCATGTTGACTCCAATGCTTCCCACAGTTGAGTCAAGTTGGATGGATGCCCTTTGGGTGGTGGACCATTCTTGATACACACGGGAAACTGTAGAGCATGAAAAACCCAGCAGCTTGCAGTTCTTCGCACACTCAAACCGGTGTGCCTGGCACCTACTACCATACCCTGTTCAAAGGCACTTAAATATTTTGTCTTGCCCATTCACCCTATGAATGGCAGACATATACAATCCATGTCTCAATTGTCTCAAGGCTTAAAAATCATTATTTTACCTGTCTCCTCCCCTTCATCTACACTGATTGAAGAGGATTTAACAAGTGACATCAATAAAGGATCATAGCTTTCACCTGGATTCACCTGGTCAGTCTATAACATGCCAAGAGCAGGTATCCTTAATGTTTTGTACACTCAGTGTATATATAAAGTGGGTAAAACAGCATGTAAACATTATTAAAATTATAGTGTTCAATGACTATGTACATAGGGCAGCAGTCTCTAAGGTTCAGGGCAGAGTACTGGGTGGTAGCCGGTTAGTAACAGTGTCTAAGGTTCAGGGTAGAGTACTGGGTGGTAGCTGGTTAGTAACAGTGTCTAAGGTTCAGGGTAGAGTACTGGGTGGTAGCCGGTTAGTAACAGTGTCTAAGGTTCACGGCAGGGGACTGAGTGGTAGCCGGTTAGTAACAGTGTCTAAGGTTCAGGGCAGGGTACTGAGTGGTAGCCGGTTAGTAACAGTGTCTAAGGTTCAGGGTAGAGTACTGGGTGGTAGCTGGTTAGTAACAGTGTCTAAGGTTCAGGGTAGAGTACTGGGTGGTAGCCGGTTAGTAACAGTGTCTAAGGTTCAGGGCAGGGTACTGAGTGGTAGCCGGTTAGTAACAGTGTCTAAGGTTCAGGGCAGGGTACTGAGTGGTAGCCGGTTAGTAACAGTGTCTAAGGTTCAGGGTAGAGTACTGAGTGGTAGCCGGTTAGTAACAGTGTCTAAGGTTCAGGGCAGGGTACTGAGTGGTAGCCGGTTAGTAACAGTGTCTAAGGTTCAGGGCAGGGTACTGAGTGGTAGCTGGTTAGTAACAGTGTCTAAGGTTCAGGGTAGGGTTCTGAGTGGTAGCAGGTTAGTAACAGTGTCTAAGGTTCAGGGTAGAGTACTGGGTGGTAGCCGGTTAGTAACAGTGTCTAAGGTTCAGGGTAGGGTTCTGAGTGGTAGCAGGTTAGTAACAGTGTCTAAGGTTCAGGGTAGAGTACTGGGTGGTAGCTGGTTAGTAACAGTGTCTAAGGTTCAGGGTAGAGTACTGGGTGGTAGCCGGTTAGTAACAGTGTCTAAGGTTCAGGATAGAGTACTGGGTGGTAGCCGGTTAGTAACAGTGTCTAAGGTTCAGGGTAGAGTACTGGGTGGTAGCCGGTTAGTAACAGTGTCTAAGGTTTAGGGTAGAGTACTGAGTGGTAGCCGGTTAGTAACAGTGTCTAAGGTTCAGGGTAGAGTACTGGGTGGTAGCCGGTTAGTAACAGTGTCTAAGGTTCAGGGTAGAGTACTGGGTGGTAGCCGGTTAGTAACAGTGTCTAAGGTTTAGGGTAGAGTACTGGGTGGTAGCCGGTTAGTAACAGTGTCTAAGGTTCAGGGTAGAGTACTGGGTGGTAGCTGGTTAGTAACAGTGTCTAAGGTTCAGGGTAGAGTACTGAGTGGTAGCCGGTTAGTAACAGTGTCTAAGGTTCAGGGCAGGGTACTGAGTGGTAGCCGGTTAGTAACAGTGTCTAAGGTTCAGGGCAGGGTACTGGGTGGTAGCCGGTTAGTAACAGTGTCTAAGGTTCACGGCAGGGTACTGAGTGGTAGCCGGTTAGTAACAGTGTCTAAGGTTCAGGGTAGAGTACTGGGTGGTAGCCGGTTAGTAACAGTGTCTAAGGTTCAGGGTAGAGTACTGGGTGGTAGCCGGTTAGTAACAGTGTCTAAGGTTCAGGGCAGGGGACTGAGTGGTAGCCGGTTAGTAACAGTGTCTAAGGTTCAGGGCAGGGTACTGAGTGGTAGCCGGTTAGTAACAGTGTCTAAGGTTCAGGGTAGAGTACTGGGTGGTAGCTGGTTAGTAACAGTGTCTAAGGTTCAGGGTAGAGTACTGGGTGGTAGCCGGTTAGTAACAGTGTCTAAGGTTCAGGGCAGGGTACTGAGTGGTAGCCGGTTAGTAACAGTGTCTAAGGTTCAGGGCAGGGTACTGAGTGGTAGCCGGTTAGTAACAGTGTCTAAGGTTCAGGGTAGAGTACTGAGTGGTAGCCGGTTAGTAACAGTGTCTAAGGTTCAGGGCAGGGTACTGAGTGGTAGCCGGTTAGTAACAGTGTCTAAGGTTCAGGGCAGGGTACTGAGTGGTAGCTGGTTAGTGACAGTGTCTAAGGTTCAGGGCAGGGTACTGAGTGGTAGCCGGTTAGTAACAGTGTCTAAGGTTCAGGGCAGGGTACTGAGTGGTAGCTGGTTAGTAACAGTGTCTAAGGTTCAGGGTAGGGTTCTGAGTGGTAGCAGGTTAGTAACAGTGTCTAAGGTTCAGGGTAGAGTACTGGGTGGTAGCCGGTTAGTAACAGTGTCTAAGGTTCAGGGTAGGGTTCTGAGTGGTAGCAGGTTAGTAACAGTGTCTAAGGTTCAGGGTAGAGTACTGGGTGGTAGCTGGTTAGTAACAGTATCTAAGGTTCAGGGTAGAGTACTGGGTGGTAGCCGGTTAGTAACAGTGTCTAAGGTTCAGGATAGAGTACTGGGTGGTAGCCGGTTAGTAACAGTGTCTAAGGTTCAGGGTAGAGTACTGGGTGGTAGCCGGTTAGTAACAGTGTCTAAGGTTCAGGGTAGAGTACTGGGTGGTAGCCGGTTAGTAACAGTGTCTAAGGTTCAGGGTAGAGTACTGGGTGGTAGCTGGTTAGTAACAGTGTCTAAGGTTCAGGGTAGAGTACTGAGTGGTAGCCGGTTAGTAACAGTGTCTAAGGTTCAGGGCAGGGTACTGAGTGGTAGCCGGTTAGTAACAGTGTCTAAGGTTCAGGGCAGGGTACTGAGTGGTAGCCGGTTAGTAACAGTGTCTAAGGTTCAGGGTAGAGTACTGGGTGGTAGCCGGTTAGTAACAGTGTCTAAGGTTCAGGATTGAGTACTGGGTGGTAGTCGGTTAGTAACAGTGTCTAAGGTTCAGGGTAGAGTACTGGGTGGTAGCCGGTTAGTAACAGTGTCTAAGGTTCAGGGCAGGGTACTGGGTGGTAGCCGGTTAGTAACAGTGTCTAAGGTTCAGGGTAGAGTACTGGGTGGTAGCCGGTTAGTAACAGTGTATAAGGTTCAGGGTAGGGTACTGAGTGGTAGCTGGTTAGTAACAGTGTCTAAGGTTCAGGGTAGAGTACTGAGTGGTAGCCGGTTAGTAACAGTGTCTAAGGTTCAGGGTAGAGTACTGGGTGGTAGCCGGTTAGTAACAGTGTCTAAGGTTCAGGGCAGGGTACTGAGTGGTAGCCGGTTAGTAACAGTGTCTAAGGTTCAGGGCAGGGTACTGAGTGGTAGCCGGTTAGTAACAGTGTCTAAGGTTCAGGGTAGAGTACTGGGTGGTAGCCGGTTAGTAACAGTGTCTAAGGTTCAGGGCAGGGTACTGGGTGGTAGCCGGTTAGTAACAGTGTCTAAGGTTCAGGGTAGGGTACTGAGTGGTAGCTGGTTAGTAACAGTGTCTAAGGTTCAGGGCAGGGTACTGAGTGGTAGCCGGTTAGTAACAGTGTCTAAGGTTCAGGATAGAGTACTGGGTGGTAGCCGGTTAGTAACAGTGTCTAAGGTTCAGGATAGAGTACTGGGTGGTAGCCGGTTAGTAACAGTGTCTAAGGTTCAGGATAGAGTACTGGGTGGTAGCTGGTTAGTAACAGTGTCTAAGGTTCAGGGTAGAGTACTGGGTGGTAGACGGTTAGTAACAGTGTCTAAGGTTCAGGGTAGAGTACTGGGTGGTAGCCGGTTAGTAACAGTGTCTAAGGTTCAGGGTAGGGTACTGGGTGGTAGCCGGTTAGTAACAGTGTCTAAGGTTCAGGGTAGGGTACTGAGTGGTAGCTGGTTAGTAACAGTGTCTAAGGTTCAGGGTAGAGTACTGGGTGGTAGCTGGTTAGTAACAGTGTCTAAGGTTCAGGGTAGAGTACTGGGTGGTAGCCGGTTAGTAACAGTGTCTAAGGTTCAGGGCAGGGTACTGAGTGGTAGCTGGTTAGTAACAGTGTCTAAGGTTCAGGGTAGGGTTCTGAGTGGTAGCAGGTTAGTAACAGTGTCTAAGGTTCAGGGTAGAGTACTGGGTGGTAGCTGGTTAGTAACAGTGTCTAAGGTTCAGGGTAGAGTACTGGGTGGTAGCCGGTTAGTAACAGTGTCTAAGGTTCAGGGCAGGGTACTGGGTGGTAGCCGGTTAGTAACAGTGTCTAAGGTTCAGGGCAGGGGACTGAGTGGTAGCCGGTTAGTAACAGTGTCTAAGGTTCAGGATAGAGTACTGGGTGGTAGCCGGTTAGTAACAGTGTCTAAGGTTCAGTGTAGAGTACTGGGTGGTAGCTGGTTAGTAACAGTGTCTAAGGTTCAGGGCAGGGTACTGAGTGGAGGCTGGCTAGTGGTGACTGTTTAACAGTCTGATGATAGAAGCTGTGGAGAAAGAATCTGTTTCTCAGCCTCTTGGTCCCAGCTTTGATGCACCTGTACTGTCTCTGCCTTCTAGATGGTAGAGGGGTGAATAGGCTGTGGCTCAGGTGGCTGAGGTCCTTGATGATCTTCTTGGCCTTCATGTGAAGCAGGCTGCTGTATATGTCCTGGAGGGCAGGCAGTGTGCCCCCGATGATGCATTGGACTGACCGCACCACTCTCTGTCGGTGTGGAGGGACCATTTCAGGTCCTCAGTGATGTGTACGCCGAGGAACTTTAAGCTTTGGACTCTCTCCACTGTGGTCCCGTCGATGTGGATGGGGGTGTACTCTCTCTGCTGTCTCCTGTAGTCCACGATCAGCTCCTTCGTTTTGTTGACGTTGAGCGAGAGGTTACAAAAAGTGGACAATCCCAGCTGCAGTCTGCTACTGCACTTCAACTCTCAGGACAATAGTATGAGGATGTAGCAGCCATCTATCAGCATTTACCCCATTTCCCCTCTCAGGTTTCCACTAATGTCATTTATATGGCCATGTGCATTAATGGCTGCCTGCTACTGTGCTGTGTTCAGGTTGGAGTGGACAGAGATGTTGTTGCAGTATACTACGCTAGTGTGTACTATACTGTACTGAGCCGTGGGGAGACAGTGAGCTCGGAGAACAATGTCCCATTTGTTAGGGCAGGTACGCTTATTAACAGTGGGATGGCGTCACTACAGATCCCCAGGCAATCAATCTCTCCCTAACTCATACACTGTACCGAGACGCTGGGGAACACAAGACAAAGGGAGGATTCATGGATCTCCAGTGTAGAAAGTCCTTCACGTGCACCTTACAGGAAACTCTGGCCAAAAAGGAATAACCATGGAGGGATCTCCAAACATGAGCAGGGGTGGTTGAACACATAGAAACATACTTTACTAGTGTAATTAAACAGAGCAGAATGTGTTGTTATTACTGCTTTGCATCACCACGGCTATCCAGCTCAACCATAGAAATAGAATCCAACAAATTGACTTGTAGGGGGATTCCTGTTCTAATAATTATAACTATGCATCCCATATGAGGCCTGGGTAAATACAGTAGAAAGCACTTAAAAGTAACATTAGTTAAATAAGCTAATTACGTAGTCTAAAATCAACGCCTCTTGGGGTTTAAAACACACGCTTTGATATTAGCGTAAATACATGATACAAGTGTTATGGAGTTTGTGATATGAATCTGAATGTGTCACATAAACAGAGGTGCAGGTGATAGCTGTTATAGCATAGCATCATGTGCAGCTGAGGATTTGGGGAGTGGAGGGAGTGAATCTGAAATAGCAGTCTTTCCCCAGGGAGACCAGATGGCAGGTGGTTAATTGAAGTCTTTAACTACGTTTCCTTCCAATTAGTCAGTCAAGGCGTGACATGGAAAACAGAGAGCCTGTTTGACAGGTGTAAAGTGAAATGTTTTCCCTATGCACCATAATAACTCACTCATTTAGTTTTGATAATTGTAGCTACAGCGTTCCACATCAGCTGTCAGCTGTGGTGAGTGTGTGTGTGCGTGTGTGTGCGTGCGTGTGTGCGTGCGTGCATGCGTGCGTGCGTGTGTGCGTGTGTGTGTGCGTGCGTGAATGTATGCGCATCAGAGCTTGTTGCTGCTACTGAATGACAGATGAAGACTGACCCTTTGGAGAACGGCATATCACTGGGAAAACTGAGAACGCGATCAATTACATGTGACAGATGGCCGAGCTTCTCTCCCTTCAGCTCCCTTAACATTAGCTGTCTTTCAAATCTGATTCAACTCCATTTCTAAACCTAATGAAATAACGGATGCAAATGACAAGTCAGATTGGAGGGTAAGTGAATGGAGATCTCAGGTGGTGACTAGTGAAGCCTGTGTGTGGCTGGGAGAGGATGCTTATTCATACAGAGTAATTAGAGGCTGGTTGGCCATGTGGGGGCTGTGTTAATGTGGCCCTAATTCACTGCTAATGCCAGGCCTGGTGAGCACAGCATCCCCAGCCAACAACTGAGCACATAGCCTTGGCAATGTGAATAGAAAATATTGAATGGATATAACATCTGCAAAATCCACCCTGAGACAGATAAAACAACATAAAGGACTAGGAAGTCATAAAAAATGTCATTCTAAAGCCATATGATCTGATTCCCAGTCAGAAATCATATTGAGTGTCTGATGGGGTGTAGACAGTAAGGAGAGGTTTACTCTGCATGTTGTCTGTAATTAATGCTGTAAGTGGATTACGTTAGTATCTCCTGCAATCCTGGATCTGGATATTCCCTACCATCTTTATCATCTAGCCTGTTATACCATCCATGTGTTCCCTATTTCTGTGTATCTATCTGATGGGGATATGATTGAATTGCAGTGAAACAGGCAGCATTGTAGAGACTAGGAGCTCAGCTACTGAGGGGAGTAGAGTGACTGCCAGAGAGTGGCTGGGAGTTTCCACCCCCTGCTTGAGGGCCAGAGTTAGTGAGCTAGCAATTTCTTTACTGAAGAGGGCTGTCAGAAGTTTAATCACCATAGTTTATGTGACACATGTCCAGCTCCTAAGCATATTGCTGTGTAAGTTATGGCTAAGAAGTTATAATGAAAGGCGCCACACATGACGTTTTAAGAACAAAATATGGATTTTTGTTATATTTTTCCATTCAACCACAAATATTTAAAACCACGAGTAGCTTAATAAAAAGGTGAAAAATCTTACTTCTGGACACTTGCACCAGCTCTGTTACATTAAAAACTCCTGACGTCACAAAGCTTTCCTGAAACTCAGGAGCATCTGGAAAACACAGAGATTTGTCACCATGGAGAGTTCTATGACATAATACAACAAGCATCACAGTAACTTCTCACTTTTAAGAGACATCACAAGAAAAGGACACAACAAATGTCAGAGTATCAGCAAGCCAGTAAAACACATTTAAATAATGTTTTAGCCTGATGGAAACCTGTAATATATTGGATTCCATATATTACAGTGAAAGATATTGTGTGTGTCTGTGGGTACTGGATTAATAACTATCTCAAAGCGTATGTCACTGTCTGGTAGTGTGTAAATAATTCAGAGTGTGTGTGTGTGTGTGTGTGTGTGTGTGTGTGTGTGTGTGTGTGTGTGTGTGTGAGAGAGAGAGAGAGTCCTTCGGGCCCCTTACCCATGGTGGCAGCTCGGCTATCCTCCTGATCTGACCCAATACCTGTGCGTGGGCTACTGCTCTGCTCTGACTCTGAAGAGAGGGAAGGAAAGGAAGAGAGAGGGGGTAGAAAGAGACAGACAGAGAGGGGGTGTTGGGGGAAGTCAGAAACAAGTCTAAATCCAGCATCATTTGTCTTACCACATAAAAGGCTCATTTGAGGGTGTTAAAGTAGTTGTAAACAGTCTTTAGAAAATAACCTATTTAGTGAGAAATAATGTGACAAATATCAAAAAGGTTAAGCACTATATTAAATAGATAGTACTAAAGCTATTATAACAAGTAGGGTTTCAATGTGAAACATGACCCAAATACCTCACTTAATAACTTCCTTGTTTAGGAAATGTAACTCTAATCCAATTGCAACAAAGGTTTCTGGCAGGCTATTTTAGTTGTTTTGCCAAAATGTACACTCAGTGAAGCATCACAACAATGGCAAGGCCACACAATCCAACCAGAAAACCAACTTTTATTTGTGTGAACTGACACCTGGCAAATGCAAATAATACAAGTAAATCAATAAAGTGCGGTCCAAACAGGAAGAACACTAGATATACCACAAAGAGTCTGGCTGGCATTCCAAGTGAACAGCAGTGAAAACCTAAAAGATAAATAAATGGGGCTCTCTTCTATCAGATAGGCATGACTCCACTCACAGATCAAAGCCACACACATTCCACAATGCTCCACATGTTTGAGTTTAGAGCCTGTGGAGGGCGCGCCTCATTGAGATCTTCACATTAACTCCCCGTCACTAGAACAAGCACCCTGCTTCCCTCTACACTGGACAAGTGAGCCAGACACTGGTACTCAGCACTCTATTGTCCCACGAAACACTCTGACATCAATGCTCATGTTGCGCAACATTTCTATAGGCTATGCAAATGCAGGGGGGAAACAGAGTGATGGCCGCTAATAAAAAGAGGAGGTCCCATCAGCTTTCTATAGGCTTGGTCTACTATATTTATTTCCCAACTTTCCTAATATTACGCACATTGCATATATTTACAACAGGAGTATAGCCTATATGGCTGGGATGAAGAAAAAAAAAACATGGGGAAAAGCGTCCTCCATTTGCTATTTAAGTGCATAGATGACATGCATTTTTCCCCCCACTGCCCCAGTTTCGATACAGGTGCATGATAATGGTCCATTCTAAATCAAAGTAAATGTCACACATATTATTTAGTATATGTAAAGAAAAGATTAAAACAAGAATAGTCTGATGGTGTCACTTGTGAATTATATATTATCACTTGTGAATGATGCTCAGCATAACAAACAATGCCTTTTTTTGCGACTTGTTCTAATCATAGTTACCTCATGTAGTCTAGCCCATAGGCCTATATGTTTTAATAAGGTTCGTATCACAACTAAAGTGGCCAAATAACTTCTTAAAATTAACCACATTAATCTGCTTTATAAGGGGTGTAGAGCAGAGCCTAACTGGCATACAAGCAGCGAGTGAGTTTCAAGTTTGGGGAAGATCATTTTCACTATAAAAATGCACCTTTATAATAAAAGCATTACATGCTTTTGCGGTCACTTTTGATAATGGTGTTTTCCACTAATGGAACATTTGTGTTTATAGCCTACTACCATGTGCGCATTGCTGTGCTTATAATGTGAAGAAATAGCCTAATAGTTTATCAACATTTTAAGCTAAACATTCTGATCTGTTGCGTCAGCCACATTGCATAAAAAAGGTTTGTATTCATTTGGGATCTATCACATCCCACAACTGTCCCAGACCATGTTTGGAATATTTATTTCTCGCACAGAAAATAATAGGTTGACTTTTACTGTTGAGGATAGTAGATTGACATAGGCTAGTGCTTTTGTTGTTCGTTAGGTCTACTCATCTTGTTGACTGACAAAAAAATATCTTCAATATGCATTGGATTGGATAAGGACGCGTGCAGTTGCATCCCCGATGTGTCTGTCTTAACTTGTAGCCTGTGAGAAAGACCCAATCATGTGACAGAGAGCCGTGTGAGTGAGAGACTCTTCGGAATGCCCAGCACACTCAGGGAGAAAGGCACAACGCAGCACTCCGGGACACAAAAGGCATGGTCTTTTTTGGGGTGCATTACAGCCACAAAGGGGATGCCGCCGTGGAATTCGAGGCATTATCAAGTGCTATTGGAGTGTGTACAGCCTGAGCAAAAAACAGCCTTACAATGTATTAAAAATCAAAACATATAGCCCAACTAAAGTTACATTAATATGTTTAAATTAAGCATATAGGAATACCTATTTCTTTGTTAACCGCTCAACACAGAATAGCTGCATGTGCGCACTCCCTCAAATCGTTTGGATAAAATATTTATATTTTATTCAGCTTTGTTCAATTGTATTCTTCATGCTGTAAAATAATGCAATGGAATTATAAGTAAATCTTGTCTTCTAAATGAACTAACGTAGCCCACAGTCATATGGCATAGCCATATCAGGACCTAACATAAGGACAACTCAGAGTATGCTATTATTTTCTTCTGAAACAGACTACATTTTCTTCATCTCATGCTTCTTTAGACCTGTCTAAAAACAATAATGGATTTATTGTGCAGGTGTAGGCTATATTACATGGATTGATTAGACTTTTTAATATGCCCTCAGACAAAATTGCTGGCACAATGAGCAAAAGAAAGAGAGAACGAGAGCAAGACTAGGCTAGACAGACTGGCACACACAAAGACCCGTAATTCCCCAAAGACATTGCTCTGGAAAACAAATACATAGTTTCCATATTTTCGTTCATATATTTTAGAACAAAGTTTATATTAGGGTTTCTAACGATTTTTGGGAGGGTGGGGGTGCAGGGCATCATGCCATATGATGATGCAATAAAACGATGTCCGAAGCAGGACACCATCCATTTTCCCTACGAAAGTAGTTGACGGCCATTTTGTTAACTGTTCAAAAGTTATTGTTATATTTTCAAGTAATATCTTACTTTTGATGGTTTTATCATTCCAGGATTGTAAGAGTTAACGAACAAATCACCAACACCTCTGCAATATCATTTAAACGTGATAAACTTATAAATGTCAGAACGGATATTAAATGACCATTGCAGCTGTCCCCTCGTGAGCTTGACCAAAGTTCAATGAGGGTGAAACTGATCTTCTTACTGCCCCACACCCTGGCCCTAAACTTGTTATTCTCTTCTTTTATATTTCTTTATTCACATTCCATCAATATAAGCAGTTTGGAAATGTGTTATTACGTACTTTCTGAATTTGCCGAAAAACTCTCTCTCCTATCTCTCTCTCTATCCTCTCCCTCATATTCCCCGACCTCATCTTTACACATTTACTATTAATACATATTTATCATGGCCCTTGTTGTTGCTATTTTCTTTCCAAGTAAGTTATTTCTCTGGCTAGGGATCGCTCAACATAACATCATTTTTTGGCAGACATTTCATGTGCAGAGGAGTTTGCTTTTGGCAGCCATTTTAGATTGCTCTTTCTCCCGTCTCTCTTTCACTCACTTTCCCTCCCTCCCTCCCACTCTCTTTCTCGCCCAGAGCAAGAGCACACAAAGTACAACTAACCCTGTTGAACAGTGCCAGCATGCCCCTGTGCCAAGTCACCCCTTGAGACGAAAGACAAAAAGACAGAGCAGTGCCAGTGAACTGCTGTTGGCAGAGGGAGAGAAAGAGAGAAAAAGAGAGAAACAAAGAGAGAAATAAAGAGAGGGATAGAGATGCACAGAGTGTGTGTGTGTGGGGGGGGGGGAGCAGAGAGAAAGAGAAAATGTTTTGTTAAAGAAGTGACTTAACGAGAAAGACATACTAGCCGAGTTACTCTGGAATCACAGTGAGTCACAGTTAAATTACAACACAGAAAAGACAGCATTAAAAGCACAGGGAAGCAAAGTAGCTTCCCTCCTCAGTCCAACCAGGGGACACATGCTTGTCTGTCGTAAACTGACCACAAATACTCATAAAAGTCCCCCACCACCAGAGATATGGTCCAAGATGCAAGTATACTCGTAACTCAGATATTCATTGTTGTAACACAACCATTTGTACAGTGTACATGTTCCCATAACAAGAAAACCACAAGGCTGGTGAATTAGAATTTCTACCATGCTCCCAGTATTTGGTTTCATTTTGATCTCATGACATTATTGTAAATATAGAGGCTGGCTAAAGCCAACAGTAGGCTGAAGTGGACAGAGGAAGCCAAGAGACGCATGTGGAGGCAAGGCTGTCTATTCACAGTTACCCTGGTGCCTGGGCTGATTTGGAGAGAAAACCTTTGGCTTCTCACAAACCCATTTCCCATCAGTCACTCAGTGAGAGGAGCTATTTCTCCAGCAGCTCTGTTTCTGGCAGGAACTAGAATCCAAGCTATGATGATGTGACAGTAGGACAACATAGGCCAAAATACTGAAACAATTATGACCGGTCTGTTCCCTTACAACCGAGAGCAGGAAATTCATATGAATCACAGACATTGCTGTGTTCTCAATACCACATCCATTACTGGAGCCATTATGAAAAATAACTTAATAAACATGAACCATTATAAGAGGCTTTAATATGTAGTGATAATGCACTAATTAATGAAGATAATCAAGCTTTTACCATCTGTGTCGTTGGTATAGAGAAGGCTACCTTGTAACGATTAAACTGGTCAGACCAACTTTCTACTGTGAAATCTCAAATGGAATTGGAATTGAATGGTCAATTCAAATTCAATGTATAACTGATAACCTCTCTGTAGTGTGTAACAAGGTAATCACAGTAATGCACTTTTTAGCAGTATTGACAGTGCTGGAGCAAAGCTCATCTAGGCTCTGTCTGGCTGGAGTAAGACCACCCCTTCTTACTGCTGTATAATAGATAATTCACTCAAATTCTATCCTCAACCACAGTACCATATATGTTTCCTAAAACATGAATATATACGAAGCTTACTTCTTGTTGTGGTATGTTGAAGCATACTGCACACTTTACTAGTTTGGAATGATATTGAAAAATGCAGGTAAATAAAACAATGTTTAGTGCTTGTGCCCTGACACCAGTGGCTGTCTCTTGTGATCTCTCTCAAATGTAATGTTTACTTGTCACATGCACCAAATACAACAGGTGTAGACATACCCATGAAATGCTTGCTTTAAGTTGCAGAGTTAAAAAATTATAATAAAAATAAATATAGTAACACAAGGAATAAAATACAATTTTGTTTAGCTATATACAGGGAGTTCCAGTACCAGATCAATGTGCATGGAGGGGTATGAGGTATTTGAAGTAGATATATACATTAACAGCTTAGATGGAAAGCTACTGAGGATGGTACAGTAGCTGACTCTATAGCCAGTACTATCTGTCATATCTTTAATCTGAGCTGAGAGGAAAGCCTTTGTCCTCAGGCCTGAAGGGAAGCCAAAGTAATTCTGCTATCCAAGAGTGGTAAAGCTGCCTTTACTAGTTCGAACAGCAGACCTATAAGCTTGCGGCCAGTTCTTAGCAAACTGTTGGAAAAAAATTGTGTTTGACCAAATACAATGCTATTTTCTCAATAAACAGACTTTCAGCACACTTATAGAGAAGGGTACTCAACATGTACTGCACTGACACAAATGATAAATTGATAATAAGAAGATTGTGGGAGCTGTACTGTTAGATTTCAATGCAGCCTTTGATATTATTGACCATAACCTGTTGTTGAAAAACTCATGTGTTATGGCTTTTCAACCTCTGCCATATCATGGATTCAGAGCCATCTATCTAATAGAACTCAAAGGGTTTTCTTTAATGGAAGCTTCTCTAATGTTACACATGTAAAGTATGGTGTACCGCAGGGCAGCTCTCTAGGCCCTCTACTCTTTTCTATTTTTACCAATGACCTGCCACTGGCATTAAACAAAGCATGTGTGTCCATGTATGCTGATGATTCAAACATATACGCATCAGCAACCACAGCTAATGAAGTCACTGAATCCCTTAACAAAGAGTTTTGTTTCGGAATGGGTGGCCAGCAATAAACTGGTCCTGAACATCTCTAAAACTAAGAGCATTGTATTTGGTACGAATCATTCCTTAAGTTCTAGACCTCAGCTGGATCTGGCAATGAATGGTGTGGCTGTTGAACAAGTTGAGGAGACTAAATAACTTGGTGTTACTTTAGATTGTAAACTGTCATGGTCAAAATATATAGATTCAATGGTTGTAAAGATGGGGAGAGGTCTGTCTGTAATAAAGAGATGCTCTGCTTTTTTGACACCATACGCCAAAAAGTAAGTTCTGCAGGCTCTAGTTTTGTCTAATCTTGATTATTGTCCAGTCGTGTGGTCCAGTGCTGCAAGGAAAGACCTAGTTAAGCTGCAGCTGGCCCAAAACAGAGCAGCACGTTTTGCTCTTAATTGTAATCAGAGGGCTGATATAAATACTATGCATGCCAGTCTCTCTTGGCTAAGAGTTGAGGAGCGACTGATTCTTTTCATAAGAAACATCAATGTGTTGAAAATCTCAAATTGTTTGCATAGTCAACTTACACACAGCTCTGACACACACACTTATCCCACCAGACATGCCACCAGGGGTCTTTCACAGTCCCCAAATCCAGAACAAATTCAAGAAAGTTTACAGTATTATATAGAGCCCTAATTGCATGGAACTTCCTTCCATCTCATATTGCTCAAATAAACAGCAAACCTGGTTTCAAAAAACAGATAAAGCAATACCTTAAAGCAAAACGCCTCTCCCCTATTTGACCTAGATAGTTTGTGTGTATGTATTGATATGTAGGCTAAGTGTGCCTTTAAATCTTTTTACGTAGTTCTGTCCTTGAGCTGTTCTTGTCTATTGATGTTCTGTATTATGTCATTCTGTATTATGTTTCATGTTTTGTGTGGATCCCAGGAAGAGTAGCTGCTGCTTTTGCAACGGCTAATGGGGATCCTAATAAAATACCAAATATACCAATACATGAAGGCTGGGTAAAGTGATTAGTTATCAGGATGGATAATAATGAGTAAAATGAAAAACAGAGTAGCAGCAGCAAATTCCTGGATTCACCTGCTCAATCTGTCATGGAAAGAGCAGGTGTTCCTAATGTTTTGTACACTCAGTGTAGTTTTGTGAGTGTGCATAGAGTCAGTGCAAGATCGGGTCAGTGCAAATAGGCCTTGTAACCATTTAATTAACTATTTAGCAGTCTTATGGCTTGGGGTAGAAGCTGTCTCAGATCCATTTGGTTCGAGAGTCGACGCTCTGGTACCGTTTGCTGGTACGTCTCAGTGTACATCTATGTTTTAGTGTTTGTGTGGTAAGATTGTTCCGCTCACTGCAGCTGAGCTTAGAGCCTGGCTGGCAAGGCCTACATGCCGGGAGAACAAACCAAACAATGGCGTTCTGCCCCAGCAACAGAGCTAGCGAGCTCACCGATCTCCCTTAATTTTGTCTGCCTCTCTCTCTGTCTCGGTTTTCCCTTCAGCAACCCCAATCAATTTCACATCGCCAATTCAATTTCAAACCTAATTTTAGGGAATGACAAGAACATAGTCAATGCAGAGATATTACTGCAAAAAACGTTGATGGTCTCTCTCTCCCCATCTGTTCGATTTCTTTCCCCCTCTTGCTTGCACTTCTCTGCCTCGCTTCTTTCCCTCCCTCATTTTCTGCCCATGCAGACAGTCTGAGTTACAGCTATCGACCGAGCCCCGTTAGCCCTCCCCACCCACAAACTACCTACGCTGTTTAACATTTAGAATGGATGGTGTGGAGAATGTCCGAAAAATACAGTCAATAGAAGAGGACTGATCCATTAGACCAGATTCCACATAGAAACCAATCCTACGGAAAACTTTTATTGGCCAAATTACTCAACCATCTAATGAGTTCCATGGTATTGTTAAACATAATCCTAATTTATTCAGAATAAGTTGCAGAGACCGCTAATTTACATTCAAGGTAGCTAACCTCTCTTGTAAACAAGCAAGTTCTGTCTGCACTGGCTTGGCTGGTAAATGGCTGCTTTAATCCTGTTTATACTATATATTTCAAGATAGACTTTCCTACACTTAAGCCTGAATCTGGGTTATTGCTGAAATACACAGTAAACCTGCTCTGATTACACAATGGAAAGTCCTAGCAGAATTACAGAGCCCTAAGTCAGCTTGGAGAGCATTCTTTTAATTCATTCAGAAAAAAATAGCTGAGCATGAGAAAATCAGGCGCTGCAGTACTGGCTTTAATTTAATTTAATACAGCCATCCTTTTATGTGCTGGAGCACTAAAGTGTCCTATATACAGTCGGATAGATAGAGGCTATGCCGAGGAGAGCTGGGTAGAGGACAGCCCTAAGTCATGTCTGTCAAACACTACGCACAGCTCTCAAACTGATAAACAACCGCGGCCAACAGTAAAACACATACAGAAAAAGTACAGGGATTCGGAGGGTGGAAAAGTGAGACGCAAGGACAGAGAAGGATGAAGGGAAAGAAAATTAGATGACAGGAAAAATAAAAGTACAGTAGAGGTCAGGTTGTCGTCAAATAAATGTTACGATACTAAAAAAGAAATGAATGGGAAAAGTCAGGCATCTGAAAAATATGTCAACAGTAAAAGACGCACGTTACGCAGCTGCAAAAAGCCAAAATTCCAGCTCCTCGGCTGGCCGGGCTGAGAACCCAGGAAAGGAGTGGGTTACAGTGAATGTCAGGCATTTGTGTGAAAATGGTGGGCTCTGATAATTGGACCAGCTGGCCTTTTCTTGCAGTAGATTGCAGCTTCCTGTAGTACTGGGTCTTTAAGGGGTGGGAGCGGCGTGACAGTAATAACACACAAGGCTTCTTGCTCTATCAGGAGACTAGAGGAATAGCTACCAGTTTGCGGAAGGGTACTCATTCAGATAAAGGTTAAAGTGTCTGGATATGTGTGTTTTTCCCCTAAGCAAACACATTGCAGCGATTCCCTAATATTCATTTAGCAGTGGTGGTGCGCCAAATTGTAGCCGGCACTCCGAAAAATATGATTTCATTGTAATATATACAGTACCAGTCAAAAGTTTGGACACACCTTCTCATTCCAGGGTTTTTATTTATTTAGACTATTTTCTACATTGTAGCATAATAGAAGACAACACTATGAAATAACACATATGGAATCATGTCGTAACCAAAAAAAGTGTTAAACAAATCGAAATATATTTGAGATTCGTCAAAGTAGCCACCCTTTGCCTTGATAACAGCTTTGCATACTCTTGGCATTCTCTCAGCCAGCTTCATGAGGTAGTCACCTGGAATGCATTTCAATTAACAGGTGTGCCTTGTTAAAAGTTAATTTGTCGAACTTCTTTCCTTCTTAATGCATTTGAGCCAATCAGTTGTGACAAAGGTAGGGGTGGTATACAGAAGAAAGCCCTATTTGGTAAAAGATCAAGTCCATATTATGGCAAGAACAGCTCAAAGAAGCAAAGAGAAACTACAATCCATCATTACTTTAGGACATGAAGGTCAGTCAATACGGAACATTTCAAGAACTTTGAAAGTGTCTTCAAGTGCAGCCGCAAAAACCATCAAGCGCTATGATGAAACTGGACTACCACCCACAGGACTACCACAGGAAAGGAAGACCCAAAGTTACCTCTGCTGAAGAGGATAAGTTCATTAGAGTTACCTGCCTCAGAAATTGCAGTCCAAATAAATGCTTCAGAGTTCAATTCGTTTTTCAACAGGACAATGACCCAACACACCTCCAGGCTGTTTAAGGGCTATTTGACCAAGAAGAAGAGAGATGGTGCTGCATCAGATGACCTGGCCTCCACAATCACTCGACCTTAACCCAATTGAGATGGTTTGGGATGAGATGGACCAAAGAGTGAAGGAAAAGCAACCAACAAGTTCTCAGCATATGTGGGAACTCCTTCAAGACGGTTGGAAAAGCATTCCAGGTGAAGCTGGTTGAGAGAATGCCAAGAGTGTGCAAAGCTACCATCAAGGCAAAGGGTGGCTACAATGAAGAAAATACAATATATTTACATTTGTTTAACACTTTTTTGGTTACTACATGATTCCATGTGTTATTTTATATGATGTCTTCACTGTCTTTACTATTATTTTACAATGTAGAACATTGTAAAAAATAAATAAAAACCCTTGAGTGAGTAGGTGTGTCCAAACGTTTGACTGGTACTGTAGATACAGTGCATTTGGAAAGTATTCAGACCCATTGACTTTTTCCACATTTTGTTAATGAGTAGGTGTGTCCAAACTTTTGACTGCTACTGTGTACACATACATACACACACACACATATATATATATAAAACACCAGTCTCAACGTCAATGGTGAAGAGGCTATTCCGGAATGCTGGCGTTCTAGGCAGAGTTGCAAAGAAAAAGCTATATCTCAGACTGGCCAATAAAAATAAAATATTAAGACGGGCAAAAGAACACAGACACTGGACAGAGGAACTCTGCCTAGAAGGCCAGCATTCTGGAGTCTCCTCTTCACTGTTGACATTGAGACTGGTGTTTGGCAGGTACTTTTTAATGAAGCTGCCAGTTGAGGACTTGTGAGGTGTCTGTTACTCAAACTAGACACCCTAATGTACTTGTCCTCTTGCTCAGTTGTGCACCGGGGCCTCCCACTCCTCTTTCTATTCTGGTTAGCGCCAGTCTGCGCTGTTCTGTGAAGGGAGTAGTACACAGCGTGGTACCAGATCCTCAGTTTCTTGGCAATTTCTCACATGGAATAGCCTTCATTTCTCAGAATAAGAATAGACTGACGAGTTTCAGAAGAAAGGACTTTTCTGGCCATTTTGAGCCTGAAATTGAACCCACAAATGCTGATGCTCCAGATACTCAACTAGTCTAAAGAAGGGCAGTTTTATTGCTTCTTTAATCAGAACAACAGTTTCCGCTGTGCTAACATAATTGCAAAAGGGTTTTATAATGATCAATTAGCCTTTTAAAATTATAAACTTGAATTACCTAACACAACGTGCTATCGGAACACAGGAGTGATGGTTGCTGATAATGGGCCTCTGTATGCCTATGTAGATATTCCATTTAAAAAATCTGCTGTTTCCAGCTACAATAGTAATTTACAACATTAACAATGTCTATACTGTATGTCTGATCAATTTGATGTTATTTTAATGGACAAAAAATGTTATTCCTTTCAAAAACAAGGACATTTCTAAGTGACCCCAAACTTTTCTACAGTAGTGTGTGTGTGTATATACACTGCTCAAAAAAATAAAGGGAACACTTAAATAACACAATGTAACTCCAGGTCAATCACACTTCTGTGAAATCAAATTGTCCACTTAGGAAGCAACACTGATTGACAATATATTTCACATGCTGTTGTGCAAATGGAATAGACGAAAGTTGGAAATTATAGGCAATTAGCAAGACACCCCCCAAAACAGGAGTGATTCTGCAGGTGGTGACCACAGACCACTTCTCAGTTCCTATGCTTCCTGGCTGATGTTTTGGTCACTTTTCAATGCTGGCGGTGCTCTCACTCTAGTGGTAGCATGAGACGGAGTCTACAACCCACACAAGTGGCTCAGGTAGTGCAGTTCATCCAGGATGGCACATCAATGTGAACTGTGGCAAAAAGGTTTGCTGTGTCTGTCAGCGTAGTGTCCAGAGCATGCAGGCGCTACCAGGAGACAGGCCAGTACATCAGGAGACGTGGAGGAGGCCGTAGGAGGGCAACAACCCAGCAGCAGGACCGCTACCTCCGCCTTTGTGCAAGGAGGTGCACTGCCAGCGCCCTGCAAAATGACCTCCAGCAGGCCACAAATGTGCATGTGTCTGCTCAAACGGTCAGAAACCTACTCCATGAGGGTGGTATGAGGGCCCGACGTCCACAGTTGGGGGTTGTTCTTACAGCCCAACACCGTGCAGGACGTTTGGCATTTGCCAGAGAACGCCAAGATTGGCAAATTCGCCACTGGCGCCCTGTGCTCTTCACAGATGAAAGCAGGTTCACACTGAGCACATGAGCACATGTGACAGACGTGACAGAGTTTGGAGACGCCGTGGAGAACGTTCTGCTGCCTGCAACATCCTCCAGCATGACCGGTTTGGCGATGGGTCAGTCATGGTGTGGGGTGGCATTTCTTTGTGGGGCCGCACAGCCCTCCATGTGCTCGCCAGAGGTAGCCTGACTGCCATTAGGTACCGAGATGAGATCCTCAGACCCCTTGTGAGACCATATGCTGACACATGCACATTTGTGGCCTGCTGGAGGTCATTTTGCAGGGCTCTGGCAGTGCACCTCCTTGCACTAAGGCGGAGGTACCGGTCCTGCTGCTGGGTTGTTGCCCTCCTACGGCCTCCTCCACGTCTCCTGATGTACTGGCCTGTCTCCTGGTAGCGCCTGCATGCTCTGGACACTACGCTGACAGACACAGCAAACCTTTTTGCCACAGTTCGCATTGATGTGCCATCCTGGATGAACTGCACTACCTGAGCCACTTGTGTGGGTTGTAGACTCCGTCTCATGCTACCACTAGAGTGAGAGCACCGCCAGCATTCAAAAGTGACCAAAACATCAGCCAGGAAGCATAGGAACTGAGAAGTGGTCTGTGGTCACCACCTGCAGAATCACTCCTGTTTTGGGGGGTGTCTTGCTAATTGCCTATAATTTCCACCTTTTGTCTATTCCATTTGCACAACAGCATGTGAAATTTATTGTCAATCAGTGTTGCTTCCTAAGTGGACAGTTTGATTTCACAGAAGTGTGATTGACTTGGAGTTACATTGCGTTGTTTAAGTGTTCCCTTTATTTTTTTGAGCAGTGTATATATATACACACACACACTACTGTAGAAACGCTTGGGGTCACTTAGAAATGTCCTTGTTTTTGAAAGGAATAACATTTTATATATATATATATATATATATATATATATATACATATACATATATATATATATATATATATATACACACAGTTGAAGTCGGAAGTTTACATACACCTTAGCCAAATACATTTAAACTCAGTTTTTCACAATTCCTGACATTTAATCCTAGTAAAAATTCCCTGTCTTAGGCCAGTTAGGATCACCACTTTATTTTAAGATTGTGAAATGTCAGAATAATAGTAGAGAGAATGATTTATTTCAGCTTTAATTTTTTTCATCACATTCGCAGTGGGTCAGAAGTTGACATACACTCAATTAGTATTTGGTAGGATTGCCTTAAAATTGTTTAACTTGGGTCAAACGTTTTGGGTAGCCTTCCACAGGCTTCCCACAATAAGTTGGGTGAATTTTGGCCCATTCCTCCTGACAGAACTTGTGTAACGGAGTCAGGTTTGTAGGCCTCCTTGCTTGCACACGCTTTTTCAGTTCTGCCCAGAAATTTTCTATAGGATTGAGGTCAGGGCTTTGTGATGGCCACTCCAATACCTGGACTTTGTTGTCCTTAAGCCATTTTGCCACAACTTTGGAAGTATGCTTGGGGTCATTGTCCATTTGGAAGACCCATTTGCAACCAAGCTTTAACTTCCTGACTGATGTCTTGAGATGTTGCTTCAATATATCCACATCATTTTCCTTCCTCATGACGCCATCTATTTTGTGAAGTGCACAAAATAGATGGCCCACTGGAATTGTGATACAGTGAATTACAAGTGAAATAATCTGTCTATAAACAATTGTTAGAAAAATAACTTGTGTCATATGCACAAAGTAGATGTCCTAACCGACTTGTCAAAACTATAGTTTGTTTAACAAGAAATTTGTGGAATGGTTGAAAAACGAGTTTTAATGACAACAACCTAAGTGCATGTAAACTTCCGACTTCAACTGTATATTTCTGCTTTAAAAAAGGGACAATGCGATACTTGGCCAATTAAACCATTTTCTACTTACCCAGACTCAGATGAACTCATGGATACCATTTGTTTCTGTGTGCAGTCTGAAGGGAGTTAGCTAATCCCATAAACTTCCAGTCATTGCGCTAGTTAGCAATGGCTCATGAAACTACCTTCAGCTTCCTTCAAATTACATGCAGATAATTTTTATTCATCAGTTAAATGACTCTAGATAAGTACGAAAAGGGCTTGATTTCCACAATCTTGCACTATGCCGTTAAGAACAGTGTGACAAATTAGAACTTATATTTGTAGTAGACAGAGCGAGCAGTGGCACAAATGAGAGCCACGAGAGCACAGCCACAGCTTGCTCCTCATCATCTTCCTACAGTGCAGTGGCGTGCATCAGTTACATTTCAGATGGTGTCAACATAATACAATTTTCTTGCATTTTGGAGTAGAATGTCCTTTTAAAAAGTCACCAGAAGTGCTCTTCTCACAGTTGTTCTACAACCTTTCAAATTAATAACGTTTTGTCATTTAGCAGACGCTCTTTTCCAGAGCAAATTATAGGAGCAATTAGGGTTAAGCACTTTGCTCAGGGGCACATCAACAGATTTTTCACTTAGTCAGCTAGGGGGATTCGACCAGCAACCTTTCGGTTACTGGCCCAACAATCTTCACCGCTAGACTACATGCCGCGAGGGTATTCCCACAGACCCCCCCCCAGCTAACACGAAGAGCTATTAAACAACAATAGTGACTAGTCGTGAGCCTCAATCGCGCCAGGAAAGGCCTCGTTTATATTGTGTGTAAGAATGATGAAACTCTATTTTTCCTGCTTTTCCATAAGCCACAATATTAAAACCAGATGCGAATGCCGTGTACTTTTCAAGCTATTTTTGGACAGATTTCATTGACTTATTAAAATATATATTTATATAAAATGTTTAAACCACCCACCGTCCCATTTGGATTGGATATAAAGATCTCTCCCTAAAATCTGAGCACAACATTTCATTTGTGGAGCGGTGTGCACACAAAATCTTGCAGATTAAATAATAAATTATAAAACACACGCATGCACACCTTAACATGATAACATAGTGACACCAAGCATCCCCGTATCGACAGGGTGGCACAGTGACTGTGTGGCAGCCTGTCTTGGCCTCTCCTTCCTGGGTGGGCACCTAGGTGGCACGGCCTGTTTGGCCTGTTTGTGTTGGAGACAGCTACAGGAGTCTTCAAACCACCACCTGGACCCTCAACAGAGAAGAATTACCACCAGGCAGGCAGGCTGTCCTTCACGCTTCCCTCTTTCTTCCATTCACAGCAGATTCCCTTTCAAATAGGCTTTTGGCTTGGCAACAATGTAGTATATCCATAACAAACTCTCGCACTCCGTGGTGAGAAGCCCCGGCTAGCTCGCTGATCCCTTTCTTTACACTCTGTCTACAGTTTCCCGCTTGCTTCAAGTGGACTTTACTGGAATGACAATAATGTGAGCCAGAGAGCTGAATTGATGGCAAACAATAACATATATCAGACCACAATGGTATGCTTTAGGAACAACTTCATGGACAGGCCCGCCAAGGATGTTAATGTCTCACTTTCCTGCTGCTCTCTGTCTGCCCAGCTAATTTTTTACATAGATTTTTTTTACACAGAGGGCCAATGCCTTGTTATTCTGTGTGGTCAATGATAGTTTCACAGCAGACTCACATAATGTTCACCAAGACAGTTAGTTACACTAATATACAGTGCATTCGGAAAGTATTACGTTACTGCGTTACTCTAAAATGTATTAAATAAAAAAATATCTCATCAATCTACACACAATACCCCATAATGACAAAGTAAAAACCTTTTTTTCATTTTTTTTGGCAAATGTATTTCAAATAAAATTTCAGAGCAAAAATCAAGCCACGAGGTCAAAGTAATTGTCCGTAGAGCTCCGAGACAGGATTGTGTCGAGGCACAGATCTGGAGAAGGGTACCAAAACATTTCGGTAGCATTGAAGGTCCCCATGACCACAGTGGCCTCCATCATTCATCCATCACCATCAGCATACCACCCTGCATACCACTGCTGGCTTGTTTCTGAAGCTAAGCAGGGTTGGTCCTGGTCAGTCCCTGGATGGGAGACCAGATGCTGCTGGAAGTGGTGTTGGAGGGCCAGTAGGAGGCACTCTTTCCTCTGGTCTAAAAAAAAATATCCCAATGCCCCAGGGCAGTGATTGGGGACACTGCTCTGTGTAGGGTGCCGTCTTTCGGATGGGACGTTAAACGGGTGTCCTGACTCTCTGAGGTCATTAAAGATCCCATGGCACTTATCGTAAGAGTAGGGGTGTTAACCCCGGTGTCCTGGCTAAATTCCCAATCTGGCCCTCAAACCATCATGGTCACCTAATAATCCCCAGTTTACAATTGGCTCATTCATCCCCCTCCTCTCCCCTGTAACTATTCCCCAGGTCGTTGCTGCAAATGAGAACGTGTTCTCAGTCAACTTACCTGGTAAAATAACGGTAAAAAAAAAAAAAAAAAAAAAAAAAAAAAAAAAAAAAAAAAAAAAAAAAAAAAATCTTAAATGGAAAAAGTTTGGAACCACCAAGACTCTTACTAGAGCTGGCTGCCCAGCCAAACTGAGCAATCGGGGGAGAAGGGCCTTGGTCAGGGAGGGGACCAAGAACCTGATGGTCACTCTGACAGAGTTCCTCTGTGGAGATGGGAAAACCTTCCAGAAGGACAACGATCTCTGCAGCACTCCATGAATCAGGCCTTTATGGTAGTGGCCAGACAAAAGCCACTCCTCAGTAAAAGGCACCTGGCACCATCCCTACAGTGAAGCATGGTGGTGGCAGCATCATGCTGTGGGGATGTTTTTCAGTGGCAGGGACTGGGAGACTAGTCAGGATCGAGGGAAAGATGAAAGGAGCAAAGTACAGAGAGATCCTTGATGAAAACCTGTTCCAGAGCACTCAGGAACTCAGACTGGGGTTAAGGTTCACCTTCCAACAGGACGACGACCCCAAGCACACAGCCAAGACAACGCAGGAGTGGCTTCGGGACAAGTTTCTGAATGTCCTTGAGTGGCCCAACCAGAGCTCGGACTTGAACCCGATCGAACATCAACAAAATAGCTGTGCAGCGATGCTCCCCATCCAACCTGACAGAGCTTGAGAGGATCTGCAGAGAAAAATGGGAGAAACTTCCCAAATTCAGGTGTGCCAAGCTTACAGCGTCATACCCAAAAAGACTCAAGGCTGTAATTTGCTGCCAAAGGTGCTTCAACAAAGTACTGAGTAAAGGGTCTGAATACTTATGTAAATGTTATATTTCAGTTTTTTTATTTGTAATACATTTGCTAAAATGTTTTTGCTTTGTAATTATGGGGTATTGTGTGTAGATTGATTAGGGAGGAAAAAACATTTGAAAAAGTAAAGGGGTCTGATTTATTTCGGAATGCACTGTAAATTCATTACCATTTTAAAAACCTTTTCCAAGTAGGCCTGGCCTGGGTGGATGTCCACCTGTAACCACAGGGGGCAGTGTGGAGGCCAGTGGTGCCCTGAGCACTCACTACTGATACAACATGCTTCAGCTTTGATGACCCAGCCACAGCCACTAACTACTACATTACTGTGCAGTGCTCTGCTTGTGAGTAAAGACATTTCCAGCTGCAACATACACACATTCACAACTGGTGGCTTGTCGTCTTGACCAGCCTTAACATAACGGTGCGCTTCATGGCGGCTATCAAGAGAATGAGCCTGAATTGATTAATGAGTGTTTTCGCAATTGATCTTAGTCTACATTACATCTACTGTAATACATTAAATTAAAGCACTAGTGTAATCAGTCACTATGGGACACTTCATTGGCAGATGCAGATGCTGTCATCCATCCTATTGGTGCAATAAGCAGCATTGAAGTGAACCAGAGCCAGTGATGTCAGGGAGGCTAATGAGAGTCAGACTGAGGTGGTCTGACACTCTGGCATGTTTACGCCACATGTGAGGGGTGAACCAGCAGCGACCAGAAAGAGAAAGGGAGGTTGTTAAGCAACCAGAGTGGTTTTTCGTAAGATTGTTAGTGTTCTTTTGACGAGACCTCACCACTGTCTGTCCACCACCACAGCACAAATCTGTGAGCTGTCAAGTGCAGCCTGGGTACACTGAGAGAAAGAGCGAGGGGTGGAACCATGACAGACCTCTGTAGGTCTCATGTTTAGTTAAGATACAGGGATAATGCTCTGTCTAATATGCTGTTGGAGATTCTTTGAAAGTATTGCCTTGAAAGTGAGACCCTTAACTTAATCTCTCAGTTCAAACCACTTATACTCTGAGTTGCTACTGTATTCACGTCATAAACAAGTACAGTTTTGGAGGAAAACAATTGCGGTTCACCATCTCCTCCCATTCAACATAGCATAGATTTACTTAGTTATTACTTTTCATTGGCTTACAATTATGTTTTGTTTATTGCTTGAACAGTCACTAAGATTATATTTGGTTGATCTAGTTGCAAAATACTTATTTTGGATGCAGCAGTTATTAGCTAGAATGCTAACACTCATTGACATACACTGTAGCAAAGCTAGCCAAAGAGCCATTTTACTGGTTGAAGTTGAAGTGTTTTTTTTGTATAATGCAGCTGATTTTCATTCATACGAGCCTTACAATCCAATTATAATCCAAAAGTAGTGTGAAATGCACTCAAAAGGAGCACATGCAGTGTCTTCAGAAAGTATTCATACCCCTTGACTTATTCCACATTCTGTTGTGTTACAGCCTGAATTCTGAAATGGATTGAATATATATTTGACACACAATACCCCATAATGACAACGGGAAAACATGTTTAGACATTTTTGCAAATGTATTAAAAATGAAATACAGAAATATTTAATTTACCCAAGTATTCACACCCCTAAGTCAATACTTTGTAGAAGAACATTTGGCCACGATTACAGCTGTGGGTCTTTCTGGGTCTCTAAAAGCTTTCCACACCTTGATTGTGCCTATTATTCTTTAAAAAATTCTACAAGCTCTGTCAAATTGGTTATAGATCATTGCTAGACATACATTTTCAGGTAATGCCATAGATTTTCAAGTATATTTAAGTAAAAACTGTAACTCAGCCAGGAACATTGTCTTCTTGGTAAGCAACTCCAGTGTAGATTTGGCCTTGTGTTTTAGGTTATTGTCCTGCTGAAGGGTGAATTCATCTCCCAGTGTCTGGTGGAAAGCAGACAAACAGGTTTTCCTCTAGGATATTGCCTGTGCTTAGCTCTATTATGTTTATTTTTTATCCTGAAAAACTCTCCAGCCCTTAACGATTACAAGCATACCCATAACATGATGCAGCCACCACCATGCTTGAAAATATGGAGAGTGGTACTAAGTAATGTGTTGTATTGGATTTGCCATCAAACACAACACTTTATATTCAAGACAAAACGTGAATTGCTTTGCCACATTTTTTTGCAGTATTACTTTAGTGCCTTGTTGCAAACAGGATGAATGTTTTTGGAATATTTTTTATTCGGTACAGGCTTCCTTCTTTTCACTATGTCAATTAGTTTAGTATTGTGGAGTAACTTCAATGTTGTTGACCAAATCCTCAGTTATCTCCCATCATAGCCATTAAACTCTGTAACTGTTTTAAAGTCACCATTGGCCTCATGGTGAAATCCCTGAGCAATTTCTTACCTCTCTGTCAACTGAGTTAGGAAGGAGGCCTGTATCTTTGTAGTGACTGGGTGTATTGATACACCATTCAAAGTGTAATTAACAATGTCACCATGCTCAAAGGGGATATTCTTTTTTCCCCCTCTTTTTTTTACCCATCTACCAATAGGTACCCTTCTTTGTAATGCATTGGAAAACTGCCCTGGTCTTTGTGGGTGAATCTGAAATTGTTTGAAATTCACTGCTCGACTGAGAGACCTTACAGATAATTGTATATGTGGGGTCTAGAGATGAGGTAGTCTTTAAAAAATAATGTTAAACACTATTATAAGCACACAGAGTGAGTCCATGCAAGTTATTATGTGACTTGTTAAGCACATTTTTATGCCTGAACTTATTTAGGCTTGCCATAACAAAGGGGTTGAAAACTTATTGACTCAAGACATTTCAGCTTTTCATTTTTTATTAATTTATGGGGTATTTTGTGTCGGCCAGTGACAAAAAAATCTAAATTTAATCCATTTAAATTTCAGGCTGAAACACAACAAAATGTGGAAAAAGTCAAGGGGTGTGAATACTTTCTGAAGGCACGGTAAATTGAGGCTTCCCCCATGTTTTCCCCCAAGGTGGGGAAATAGTGAATAGCGACTCTGAGTATCTCAGCACTCCTATAAAACTTGCAGCGTGTGTCGAGAGACCAGATAGGCATCAAAACAGGAGGTCATCTGAGGCAACCCTCCTCCCACAAATGGCTGGGTGCTTGCCTGGAGCCTCCCTGGGTGATGCGATGTGTTGTATAGATGGATGGCAGCTCCAGCTGATGGACTGTGGCTTGGCACTAGTGCCTAAAGGCTTAACCTCAACTACTAGGCAAAAGGAATCCCTCTGGAGGGAAAATTGCCTTGTCAAAAGGCGATCTGCTAGAGCTGGGGCCTGGGACTGACTAATATCTTGGGTGTTGATCATATAGACTTTGAGAGGTACAGTAGAACTAATGAGCATAGCTAAATAGTTCAGAAAAAGAGCACATATGTCTGGATTCAATCAATTCAATAAAGCGGTCGGAGGGAAAGGGATGAGCGAGGACGTTTCATAGGAATATCTTCATGACGCCCTCTCAAAGCTGTAGCTTTGTTATTCTTAAATAGCAGCACAAGACATGAGAAGATGACTGTGTCCTTGGTTCGGTTGGAGGGTAAAGGCAGTTACAGGATGATGGTTATCTAGCTATCTTCCCTCCTGTAGTTGTGATCCCGCCCCTGACGTAGGCTACGCGGCGGGGTGCTTCACATCTCCCCAGTTTAGAGGGAGGGGTGATTATCTGCAGTGGCAGGGGGCCTGTCCTGGGACTCAGCTCTGCCTGATTACACTGACGAAACGTTGGGCCTGATTACCATATCTGATTTTGGGGAATTAGGGGAAGCATCACTGCCATGTACTTTGTCATTATCCCCAATCTATACCCTACAGTTAACAACTATCCTAACCTAGCTAGATTCACCAAGATAATACAGTGTGTTGTTTCTGTTTCTGAAACCCTACTCTGATAAAAACTGGAGAAATGGAATTAAATAATAGACGCTTGTCATTTCTTCTGCATGGAAACTTAAAAACAAGATTAATCAAGGCTGAGGCTCCCTCCATCTGTGTGGGATTAGAAAACTTGCGATAGACGGTTATGGTTCTAATCAAAATGATGGTGGAAACAATCACACATGCAATCCATGAGGTTGAAGGAGATAGAAAGTGACATTTAAAAAGGTTCAAAGACTTGCTGTGTTGACATGCTGTTCTCTCACTTTATCACTGGTGTGTTAATGTAACTTTAATATCATACCCTGAACTAAGATTGACACTCTCTGGCAAAACATTTCTTCTAAAGATATGATATTTTACTGTGCAGTAACGGCGACAGAGAGAGAGAGAGAGAGAGAGTGAGTGAGTGAGTGAGTGAGTGAGTGAGTGAGTGAAGGAGTGAAGGAGTGAAGGAGGGAAGAGGGGATGGAGGAGAGTTTGTGGGTGTGATGTGGCACTTGTCCTGAAATGCCCTTTCTTCAATACGTGACTGTTATTCTCCTCCCCCAACTCTCTCTCTCCTTCCCTCTCTTGTTTTTCTCTCTCACTTTCCTCTCTTTATAGTTTTATTGTATGCTTTGTGCAACAATGCAGCAACGTGGCAAACATTAACATTAACCTCAAGCCATCTGGAATCGTCGTTAGAAAGGGAGCTACATCTACTTCCCTCCCTCTCTCTTTTCGCTGCCTCTAATCAAGTTTGCTCATTTTCTGGCCTTCAGGAACAAGTAGAGAAGAAGTATAAATCAAACAAACAAAATCATGTCATTGTATGTCATCACTAAACGCAAATAGGCTACTGTCTAACTAAGTCTGAAAAAGTGAAATATTATTTTACAGCCCAGTGCCTGCACTAACCAAAAACAAAAGTATACTTCAATGTACAGAGTCCAGTGCAGTGTTCAGCATTTCTCCATGAGTGTCCCTATCTTGGCACTAACAAAGTGTTACTATAATTTTACATGTGGTAATACAGTATACTGGCTCGGATGCTTGTCTTGATACATATACAGTAAAGAAAAAAAGTAAAAAGTAAAACATAACAGTATATAACATAGCAGTAATATCAGTGCTTCTGGCTTCACTTCAAGCACAATTTTCTTCAATGTCTTGTAGTTGAAAAGCATCATGACTGCTCTACAATAGCAGACAAGCCCTACAGCATGATAGTGCATGAAACTAGGCCTGTGTTCCCATGGAGCGGAGCAGCAGCCCCGTGCTGTGCTGAGTGCTCAGGGCCCCAGTGGGACTAAGAATAGCATGGAAATCCTGATCAATATGAGAGAGGCAGACAGAGAGAGACACAGCCAGGAAATCCAATCCGCTAGCAGGCTCATCCAGTCACAGAGCGTGTGTCTGGGGCTGCCAATCTGCAGGTATTCTGCTGATTGGGGCCGATCCAGATGGGAGCTGAGCTGCTGCCTGTGACTGACACACACACACACGCACCACAGATCCACAATCCAGACCCTTTAATAAAAATACCAGAATGGCTGTGGTTGTGTGTGTGTGTCAGAGCTGCAGTGGCACATTCTAGACCAACATACACTTTTAGCGAGTTGTTTTTGGATACACATTTACTCCCGTAGAGACGTTTACTCCCCTATAGGCAGAAGACTTGTACACGAGCCACCTTGCAAATAACTGATTGACGACTCTTTGATTCACAGCATAATTATGTATGGTAACGCTACAAAATGCACGAGCCATCCAAATACTGTCCAAACAGCGTACTGTACAAAGCCAGTCATTCAGACGGACGATGCGGTCACCCACTTGGAGAACAGGAAACGTCCAATTGAGCCAATGGATTGCAGTTCATGGCCCCAACAAATGAGGCCTGTCTTTTAAATCAAAACAGACTTTATTAGCCATCGGTGCACACGCCATTAATCATATGGATGAATGATGTTCTAAGCAGATACTTGCAGCTGTAAGTCTGCTGGAAGAAGCTCAATTACATGCCATCAGTGACCTTTGTAACCTGTAGTGGTCTTATTTTGAGCAAAAGGTATTAACACTAGTAATACTTGAGCTTGTCTATTACAGTTAACTTGCATGTTCATAGGTTTCCTAGAGCCAGATCTCTACACCACTCCTATCTATTCATCTATCTATAGTATCTATCAACCATCTATCTATAGATCTACAGTATCTATCTAGTGTCTATCTATCTACAGTATCGATCTCTCTATCTATCTACAGTATCTATCTATCCATCCATCTATCCATCTATCTATCTATCTATCTATCTATCTATCTATCCATCCATCTATCTATCTATCTATCTATCTATCTATCTATCTATCTATCTATCTATCTATCTATCTATCTATCTATCTATCTATCTATCTATCTATCTATCTATCTATCTATCTATCTATCTATCTATCTATCTATCTATCTATCTATCTATCTATCTATCTATCAGTTTGTTACAGGCTCATTTATGGGGTAGAAATCCCTGCAAGAGGCTTGGGGCTGGTAGGATGGGGGTTTATGGAGGGAGGCGAGGGTCATGGGTGAATGCAGCTGTGTAACTCAAAACCCCTAAACAGCTGGTGCCAGCTCTTTCTCTGTCGGAGTAATCGCTCACATGCTTTTTATTCCAAATAAACATGCATATAAAATATTTCATATTTTTCGGGTGGGTTTAAGTGTACATTTTCCTGTTCTCAATCAATTTAATAAGGGATTGAGGGAAGAGACAGAGAAGGAAAAAATCTGTTCGGTGAAAAATTCTACCCCCTCCCACTTGGACACTATGCCCATAAAATGTGATTTGGACACAATAAGGGAGAGCCATTTAACTTTTCCACAATCTCTGGACTAAGCAGTTGTTCCATACTAGGAACATTATCCAGAGCTTATCCTGAACTTGTACCAGATATTTTTTATTTTATTTTAAATAACTTTTTTCTCTTCCTTTTCTGAATTACACTGCCTTTTCCAACGTAAACAATCCAGATACTTTATCGCCTGTGTTTATGAAGCATTCACTCCACTGTCTACCTCCTCTTACAACAGTTCAAATCAATAAAATGTACAACTTAGTGAATTTACTGTCGTTTTTTTTAGGACAGCCCTTTAGGACCAAATCAGTAAAGGACCTAAAACATATTCCTCTCTCCTAACATACTGACAGAGCATAACACAGAACGAGAGGCACTACAAAGAACCGCAGCCCACTCTCCTGTTCAATATCCATCTCTGCTCTAACTGTCTTCCCTTCCCTCTCTCCTCCCCTTCAGTTCCAGTCCAGCTGCTCTGTGCTGCCCCTGCCCTGCTGGTGCCAACGACCCACTGCTCTGTTTGCAGTCGAAACAAACAGAGTCAGTTGGCACATGGAAGGTTTGCCCAGGCCTGTCCCAAGTCCAGCAGCCCTGAGTAGCCTTCTAGTCATGTGCAAAAAAAATGCCCCTACTACCACACTTCCGCTCCAAGAATTGAAAACAGAAACAGTCATAACCAGACTGTAACTCTACAACAAATAGTAGTAAATCCTGAAAAGAGTGGTCTGGCCAGATAAGGTGTGGCAGGATATTGCTGACCTATCAGCAGGCTTCCTGTCTGCCTGCAGGTCCTCCAGTCTTGGGAGATAACTCAAATTCACAATCTAGCCACAGATTAGTGGAAAGGTCATCTCTCTGGGTGAAAAGAACTAGCGTTAATATTATTTTATTTTAGAATGTAGACCATACATTAGAGGTGAACAACGGTGAACAATAACAATCATTTCAATGTGAGCCCCTAAAATGGACGCCAAAGACACATTTCCATTTTTAAGGTAAACAGTTTTGAACTTGAAAAACCAAGTGAACCTTCACTAATTATTTACAATAGAACAAGTTAAACATGATTCATTCTCCCACATGTCCTGAAGTAAAATAACCTACTGCAGCTCCTGAGGAATAAACAGGACTGGGCCTTGGTAAAATAAACTGTTCATCTGCCAGCCCCTGGGGAGTGGTATTGAGTTCAGAGGCTGAAAGGATCAGGGGAGGGGAGACAGATTTATTACTAAAACCTGCTTAAAGTGTAGCCTCACTTTGCCCCTGTTCAGTCCTCCTCTCCCCATCTCTGTCCCCGTTCAGTCCTCCTCTCCCCCATCTCTGTCCCCGTTCAGTCCTCCTCTCCCCCATCTCTGTCCCCGTTCAGTCCTCCTCTCCCCCATCTCTGTCCCCGTTCAGTCCTCCTCTCCCCCATCTCTGTCCCCGTTCAGTCCTCCTCTCCCCCATCTCTGTCCCCGTTCAGTCCTCCTCTTCCCATCTCTGTCCCCGTTCAGTCCTCCTCTTCCCATCTCTGTCCCCGTTCAGTCCTCCTCTCCCCCATCTCTGTCCCCGTTCAGTCCTCCTCTCCCCCATCTCTGTCCCCGTTCAGTCCTCCTCTTCCCATCTCTGTCCCCGTTCAGTCCTCCTCTCCCCATCTCTGTCCCCGTTCAGTCCTCCTCTCCCCCATCTCTGTCCCCGTTCAGTCCTCCTCTTCCCATCTCTGTCCCCGTTCAGTCCTCCTCTCCCCCATCTCTGTCCCTGTTCAGTCCTCCTCTTCCCATCTCTGTCCCCGTTCAGTCCTCCTCTCCCCATCTCTGTCCCCGTTCAGTCCTCCTCTTCCCATCTCTGTCCCCGTTCAGTCCGCCTCTCCCCATCTCTGTCCCCGTTCAGTCCTCCTCTTCCCATCTCTGTCCCCGTTCAGTCCTCCTCTCCCCATCTCTGTCCCCGTTCAGTCCTCCTCTTCCCATCTCTGTCCCCGTTCAGTCCTCCTCTCCCCATCTCTGTCCCCGTTCAGTCCTCCTCTCCCCATCTCTGTCCCCGTTCAGTCCTCCTCTCCCCATCTCTGTCCCCGTTCAGTCCTCCTCTCCCCATCTCTGTCCCCGTTCAGTCCTCCTCTCCCCATCTCTGTCCCCGTTCAGTCCTCCTCTCCCCATCTCTGTCCCCGTTCAGTCCTCCTCTCCCCATCTCTGTCCCCGTTCAGTCCTCCTCTCCCCATCTCTGTCCCCGTTCAGTCCTCCTCTCCCCATCTCTGTCTCCGTTCAGTCCTCCTCTCCCCATCTCTGTCCCCGTTCAGTCCTCCTCTCCCCATCTCTGTCCCCGTTCAGTCCTCCTCTCCCCATCTCTGTCCCCGTTCAGTCCTCCTCTCCCCATCTCTGTCCCCGTTCAGTCCTCCTCTCCCCATCTCTGTCCCCGTTCAGTCCTCCTCTCCCCATCTCTGTCCCTGTTCAGTCCTCCTCTCCCCATCTCTGTCCCCGTTCAGTCCTCCTCTCCCCATCTCTGTCCCTGTTCAGTCCTCCTCTCCCCATCTCTGTCCCCGTTCAGTCCTCCTCTCCCCATCTCTGTCCCTGTGGCTGACATATCAATCTGTTTCCTCTCAGTCAGGCCACTCACTTTGTGCCACTGTTCTGTGGTAGAGCTGGAAAATATATATTTTTGGGGGGGTTGACCAACAACACAACAAAGGCTGTGCGAGATCTTATCACAGATTATCCAGATTTCTTATCTATTAAATTATGACAATTCTTATTTCCCCATTGATGTGAAGATACATGGAGGATGTCCAGTCCGTTTTTCTGAATCATTGATCTAATAGATCATGTGGAAGGGATGGGACAAACAGAGCTTGCCATTTTAAACACAGTAGGAGATGTTGCAGCCATAATGTTTATACCATAATGCTTCTAACTCTAGTTAGCACCGTCTTGGCACTGTGTGGTTTAATGCAGCCTGACGACGCCAACAAAGCCGTGTGACTTACTGCCATAGACCACATACTTCCTCAATCATAAAGGCAATAAAGGCTGCCTCAGACAAAGCAGACAATATTATCAGTAAGCAGTAAACACGAGAGGAGAACAATAACACCCTGTGTAGCATACGGATTGCAAATGGACCAATCTAGCACGTTGTAATTAATGTGTGACACAAGGCAGCTGCCTCATTCTGCCAGATGTAGATTGTGGAGTGGAGAGGTTTTTAATCAAACCGTAATGAATCAGGAGGGGGGAGGGGAGAAAGGGGGAGCTGAGTAAACCTAAACAACCATGTAATTGCCCATTCTCTCTCTCTTCTCCCTGTGTAGATCTGCTCCTGCTGCTTTTCCATCCCTCCATCTCTTCATCTTCCTCTTGATGCGGATGGGCAGCATGCCAAGCATGCCATCAGTGGCAGTGTCATTGTCTCCATGCCACCAGTGATACCAGCTGCCACTGTTGGCAGGGCTCCATGTGGCCTATAGACAGCTGGTACTATGCTGGGAACACTGGGGAGATGAAGGTTCTGGGGGGGTTGGGAGATGGGATGGGAGGGACGCTGGTTGTGGGTAAATTAGGGTTGGGGGGAAATGTAACGTGAAAGCCTGTGTTGAGTTAAAGACTAAATTAAGACAAGTGTATTTGCTCTCTTTTTTACTACAGAGACTCTGCGGAGACTCCAAAACAGTTTAGGCCTTGCACTGACATAATGCAGTGATCTGTGATGATAGTACTTATGACCTTTGTCTTCTGCTGAATGAGGTAGGCCTACATCATCTGTTTAGAGACAGTGTGTAATGACATGATAAACAACAAACAGCATCCAACCTGACAACGTCCACCATATCTAGCCTGCCTACCTTCTCAGAGGCTCCAGGTGTGTATTGGTTCATAGTGAACAGCTGCCACCAGTAACCCCACTCTGTGCCCCTAACCAGATGCCCAACTGCCTGCCTTGTCGACTGGCTGTTATGTTTCTTCTCTCTTGCTCTATTGTTTATTTGTTTGTCTCATCAATAGCAGGTGGTGCAGGATGCACAGCAGCTGCTCACTATCAACGTCTCTTTATCTTTGATGAATTCTTTTAGGGAAATAAAGATAAAAACAAAAGATGTCTTAAATTGGAAACAAGCATGCGCGCCTAATATACACGCACAAACTTGGATCTCTGACAAAAAGTATGCCCAAAAGCTATGCTATTCTGGTCTCCAGAGAACCATGAACTATAATACTCCCTGGTATTTAGTCTCTGTCCCTTTTAAGCACTACTAAAACGTAATTGTAGGAAGACATACGCTTACAAACAGAAAGGGGAATAATAATGATGAATCTGTTAAACTTGAAACACAATTTGAAAATGTAGATCCTATGGGAGTTGAACGCAAAAGCAGACAGACTCCTTTTATTCAGTCTTGGTATAAAACTTGTATAAACTGTATTTAGAATTGTATTACAATATTTTAGGTTAACAATATTTCTATAAGATCATTTCTGATATATCACATGCCTTACTTTCACCCATGCCTCTGCTGCTATTCATTCCTATTAGAATTGTTTGGATATCTCCCTGACCACAATGGCTGCCATTTTCATACCACTCTGGAACGTTTGAAGGTTTATGACACATCCCCTCTAGTAATTTAATCAGATCTCTATGGTGTTCAGTGTGAGAGATAATAGAGACCGCCATTTTTATTTTATTTTTCACCATTATTTAACCAGGTAGGCCAGTTGAGAACAAGTTCTCATTTACAACTGTGACCTGGCCAAGATGAAGCAAAGCAGTGCGACAAAAGCAACAACACAGAGTTATACAAACAAAAGTACAGTCATGATAGGAGGAGATAACTGAGATGAAGTGCAAAACACACACCCTTCTCAATCTTTGGACCCTCATGTTCCACTTTCTAATGCCATGGGGTGACAGGTGGAAGGCAGTGGAAACACCCCCTTTCTCCCCTCTCCTCCCCCTTCTACCACCAAGGACACTTCATCCACAGTCCTCCTCTCAGCATGACCCTAAAAGATGTTTACTTATACCGACTGGTAACGTGCAAATATGTGACATTTACTCTAGATGTGTTACTCTATTCCAATTAAACAGTTGAATCAAGTCTGTTCATGTGGGTACTGTAGACCATGGCACATCACTACAAAGTTAACCCTACTTCAAAGTACTGTACAGCAGCAACTACATAGTATTGCTACACTCTTTATTTATAATTGTGGAACTGTAAAAATATGAGAACTGTGGATATCGAGAATTGTAACTTCAACGAGCCTTGTAATACAAATAAAGTTCTGCATGGCTGATGCAATAAATATTGTATATTAATGTGACCACAATGCCGCTGCAACAATATTTTCTCGGTATCCTGTTATTTTTATTTAACTTTTGTACCCTACTTTTATCCATTCTTGTAAAATCAATATTAACAATGTATCACATACAGGCAGTGAAAAATAAACCCTGGAACAATGAAAACCACAAACACGCTCAGCCAAACAGTCCGACCACATTCCTCCTGGGTACAGACATAGGGAGATAGACAGAGCAAAGGAGGACGAGTTATGCCGAGTAGCTGATGTAGGTGAAAAAAAAAAGCGGTTACTTATACATATAGTGTGAGAAAAGAATTACAAGCACGAGTTTCAAACTCCTTTTACTCTGTGCACTTTAATGTGCTGAAAAAGACCTTCAGGTGGCCCTAAGCACACAACAGCCTCAATAACTCCCTAGAACTCACAATGAAACACCATGATATGCAGTAGGTACATCACATTATGTGTACACCTTTACTGCCTCGATCATGTCCCTCTACAGTAAAATAACTCAATCGTCTCACACACACAATGGCGACGTGAAAAAGTTTGACATCCTATTCAAAGTGTCATTTGTTTATTCACCAAGGAAGAAGCCAGCCTTCTTCCGAACCCTCAAACAAGTATCATGTTTTGTTGCTTTATATGCTACCATTGATTAAATATGTTATCCATTACTCTGTGAATGTTTAAACATGAATTAACTTACAGAAAATCAAAGTTGACGGATCATTTATTCCTTGCACAGAGAAAAATAGAAATAAACGCTGATCCAAGCACTAGCTTTGTTGTGTATAGCTGGAAAACGGTTTGAGCTATACCATGATGTCAACTGAGGTTAACTTACTGCAGCCCAAGCCTGCCGTGGCTCATTTGAGCGCTATTATGGAGAAAAGAGAATTCTCCAGATGTAGACAGTGAATTAGGCTGACAGCAAAAAGGAATCTATAGATATGGACCAGATAAACCAGGCTGAGGCTAAAGCATTCCCTCTCCCTTTTCTCAGGTTATGGAGAGAAAAAAAAACTGATCAGATCACACTACAGTAAATAAAGGATGTGAATGATAATTGAAGATACTGGGTTTTGAAAATGTGTTAAACGCAACATAGCACTGTTTCCCATTGTTAGGGGTGAGCTGGCAAGGTTTTTTCCTTTTACAGTCGGCACAATATATCATAACCAAATGTAATTTCAGAAATGTTGAGTTTAAAGGTCCAATGCAGACGTTTTTATCTAAAAATCAACAATTACTGTGATTGTTTTCAATTAAAATGTTCAAAAATAAACACAATTAGTTTCTTAGCAAAAAGCAATTTCTCAAGCAACAATTTATCTAGGACTGTCAGAGAGAAAAACGGAAAACTAGCTGTTATTTGCAGAGAGGTTTGGAACTTCTTTCTTATTGGTCTATTAACTAATTTACCACCTGGTGAAGTCACCAGGCAGGCCAAAACTCCATCCCACCAAAACAGGCAGACATTCCAGGCGGTACTATCAAACAGCTCTTTCACTAAAAGGGCATTATCATAATTTTCACAGTATTATTCCAATCTCATGGGTTGGAAATATACACTGAGTGTACAAAACATTAACAACACCTTCCTAATATTGAGTTGCAACCCCCCCCCCCCCCCCCCCCCCCCCTTTTGCCCTCAGAACAGCCTCAATTCGTCAGGACATGGACTCTACAAGGTGTCGAAAGCGTTCCACAGGGATGCTGACCCATGTTGACTCCAATGCTTCCCACAGTTGTGTCAAGTTGGCTGGATATCCTTTGGGTGGTGGACCATTCTTGATACACACAGCAAACTCTTAAGCGTGAAAAAACCCAGCAGTGTTACAGTTCTTGAAACGAGAACCATACCCATTCAAAGGCACTTAAATCTTGTGTCTTGTCCATTCACCCTCTGAATGGCACACACAGAATCCAGATCTCAACTCTCATCCACATCCCACATCTAATTGACAAGTGGTGACATCAATAAGGGATCATAGCTTTCACCTGGATTCACCTGATCAGTCTATGTCATGGAAAGAGCAGGTGTCCTTAAGGCTTTAATATAAAAAATACAGGAAATCACGCTTCGTTGGTTTTAGTGAACAGCTACCATAAAGGGACTGACCACAGCACTCTGACTATAAACACATTGTCTGTTTTGTCATATGCATCATGTGTAACATCAGCAGGTTTGGCTCACCTCTACAGATGAAGTCACACATATACTGTAGGCTAGGAGAGATGGAGAACTGGAAAGACAGATGGGGAGAGGGAGAAATGCTAGATAGAAAGAGGAGGAAGACAGGACTGATTGCCGCCAGCTGTGTAGTCCTGAGAAGAAACCTCTGGAGCCTAGCTATTACAATCCCACATGAATTTGTCAGTGCCTATTTAGTCCATTGCATAACATATACTCCAAGATCATATGGTTTGAGAGAAAGAAGAAACCTCCCTGATTCAGACTGTAAATTAGAACTCATACTGTACATTTGCACTAAAGAGAAACAATTATTTTTATGGTCAAACTGTAAACTACTTGCCCCCAAGACACACTTGACTTTCCAAATTACCATACTAAGCTTCCAGTTTTAAATCATAAATCTCATAAAACAAACTAAAACATAAAACATGCAGGACAGTTGCAGTCGCATTCTCAGAGAAACTTCACTAAAATACTAAGTTCATTTTCAGTTTCAGTTCAAACACTGATATACTTTTCTCTTTAAAGTAGTTCAGCCTTTTAACCTCCGCTAAATTCCGATCCTGCTATTCCCAACTGCAGTCCCTCTGCAAAACAACCACTTATGGTTCATTTGGCCGTCAAAGTAGTCTGCAATCTCCCTGTTTAACTGCAGGGATTTAAGGAAGGGTCTTAATTGCTTCCTTTGAGGGCAGAAAGGATTTGATCAAGGGAGATGAGGCCAACAAGAAACGAGGCCGAGGCGCAGGGTCTCGTAGGATTCTCCCACCAAATGAATAAATATGTGCATTTACAGACTCTTAGCACATTAATTGGTTCTAGGTAGGACTTTTCCAGGAATTTAGAGTGTACTAATGACATGCTGGCATGTTGGAGAGTAAATAGCTTGCCTTAAATGTATCATATCTGTCCAGATCTAGACTATTAGATGATCTACTAAAGACTTCATCGTAATCACAGAAAGTCAGATATCTAGGGGAAGCCAAGTTTTCCACCATTTTCCACCATCCTCCATTGACAAGCATACTGCATTTCTCTACCAACAAAAACAAGAGGGAATGTTTGAGCACTACAACTTTATTTTGAACTCACTGAACTATACTGTGATCAATACACTTTGTTTTAGAACGTACCACTGTCAAACACCAGCTCAGTATTCAAAGGGGATGCACATAACAAATGCTTATGGGTGGAGTGGCGTATATGCAGGGCAGCAAAACGGTTAATGCTTTCAATCTCTGTCAGAGAAGCCTGACAAATTTGCAAAAAGCCAACACCCACAGCAGCACAGACAGTAGCTGAGGAACAAACTGTAATACTGTATGCTGTTCCACTACCACACTTTGAATTGCTGTTATTAAGGGTGCACATCTCATGGATGTGTATCCTGTTGATCTTCATGGATGGACACTACATCTTATGTATTGTGTAGCATGGGTATCTGGAGCATGTACGCTCCTCTGTGACTCCCCTGAGTGTTTATTCATGCGCACGTGTACGTGTGTGTGTGCGTGCATGTGTCTGTGTATGCTGTGTGAGAGTTGCTGCTCCCCGAGCATTGAAAGGAGGCCAGTATGTAGGCTAGGCCTCAGTGAGCGGGAGATCCTGCCAAGTCTCTCTATGGGAGGACATGTGCTCCATCTCTCCATCTGGGAGGAACAGCAGCACTCCTTCATGTCTGCCTTTCATCTGTCACTTCTATCCTTCAGCACTTTGATCAGCTCCAACGCTACCAACACCGCAGCCTGGCTACCAACACCGCAGCCTGGCTACCAACACCGCAGCTCCCAGCCGTCCCCTACAACAAGCTTCAAAGAGGCTCAGAGGTCTCATCATCTACCTACAACAACGAATGGATGCAGATACATCATAACCTCTGAAAAGTGATTTCTCATGAGTAGGGCTGGGCGGTATACTGTATTTTATGATATACTGGTATTGATGCAAGGACAGGTTTTGGTTTTTACTTTACCTTCTATACCGGTATTTGAATGTTTGGTTTGTTAAATGTGATACGCCATGTGTAATGTCAATTTTTATTGTTTACTTCATCTCTCTCCGCTCTTTCTCTCCATGCCACTTTCCACACAGACCTAGCCACGCCCCCTGTCACTCAAGGAGCGCATTTGATATTACTCAACTACGAGACACTTGCGTTCAGTCTGCATGGTCAATGCAGCACATGCAATAATGTTGACAACAATCCTGTTTCACTTTGCTTCTTAATATAAATCCACTACAGCTAGTTTGTCTTTTCTTAGCAAGACGTTAATTGTTAGCCGCTAATGCTAATAGCTAGCTAGCTAATAAATGTACTGAGTAAGAGCAAACATAGCTAGCTAATACAGCCTGATAATACCAGTGATTGTGTAGACCTAAATCAGCATGTTGTTTGTGCAACAGTATCTTCTAAATCAAAGAGGAATATGCAAAGCAAGAATATGTTAGCTACATGAAGTAGCTAAGAGAAAACATGCAATGTAGCCAAAGCTAGGAAATGTAGGAAACACTTATCAACACTTAAGTTCCTACCCTGTCACAATAACTCCTCCCTGGCATTTGAACTCAAACAACACTGTATTCAAAGTGCCCACTATTATATTCTAACTATATAATTATAATAGTCATTTTATTTTCATGATTCTAAGAGTTTTGCTCTAATTCGCAAGTCAAATGGCAACATTTGGTTAAAAATAAGTCCTAAATTATTTGCCCATATCGTGCAGCCCTACGTGGCAGTGTGGAAACTATTTCAATTGAGCAGTGGTAAAAAGTACTTAAGTAAAAAATACTTTCAAGTACTAAAGTAAAAATACTTTCAAGTACTACTTAAGTTTTGTTTTTTTGGTATATGTACTTTACTTTATTTTTTCCCTGACACCTAAAAGTAATCGTTACATTTTGAATGCTTAGCAGGACAGGAAAATTATCCAATTCACACACTTGTTAAGAGAACACCACTGGTCATCCCTACTGCCTATGATCTGGAGAACTCACTAAACACAAATGCTTTGTTTGTAAATTAAGTCTGAGTGTTGGAGTGTGCCCCTGGCTATCCATAAATAACAAATGTAAAAAAAGAAAATGGTGCCATCTGGTTTGCTTAATATAAGGAGTTTGAAATGATTTATACTTTTAGTTTTGATACTTAAGTACATTTTATCAATTACATTTGATACTTAAGTACATTTAAAACCAAATACTTTTAGACTTTTACTCAAGTAGTATTTTACTGGGTGACTCACTTTTTCTTGAATAATTTTCTATTAACGTATCTTTACTTTTACTCAAGTATGACAATTGGGTACTTTTTCCACCACTGCAGTTGAGTGCAGGAAATGCAGAAATGATTAAAGTGCTGAAATTAGTTTTGGTTGAAGTTGAATTGAACAGTATAAAACAATCAGAATGGAGAAGGACTCATTGAAATCACTTAGAATGTGTGTGTTGCCACCCTAGGATCAGTCACTACTCATAAAGCAAATGTAGAACTTTTATTATTCAAAAACTTAAAATAACATCAAATACCGTCATACCGTCCAATTACTTTTAAATACCGTGATATAATATTTTGGCCACATCGCCCAGTCCTACTCATGAGTCATTTCACCAACTGCATGAAAGCAACTTAAAGTTATGCGCTGTAAAACAGAAACCTCACTAAGTTTTGGAGTCCCATAGGTGTGTCTATGTGAAGTTTCACTCTGCGTATGAGTGTTTTGTTTACTGTACACATACAGTGTGATACCAGAAATGACAGAGAGCTACTGTAAACTGGACGCTTCAGAAGGTCACAGTCCCTATACTATATGAATATACTGTGCAAAGTTGGAAACAACGTGACTGTGTGTCAAATTGTCACTCCTATGTACTCAAGATGGGAAATGTTTTATGTGTAAGTTCCCATTAGTGAGGAGGATGATGTACATATAATAAAAATAACATTGGCTGAGAATGAGACGTGTTTTTACAATGAAGTCCCAGGCCTAATGAAAATAAATGTCTCTCCTGCTGCTCCAGTACAGTGCTGGTGCTTGGCTGGGGCATGGCTCACTAAGGAAACCAATCAGAGCACTGGGGTTTGGGGAGGCTGTTGGATTGGCCAGGGGCTCCGTGGCTACACTAAGGTCCTGGAGGTTTTAAAGAGATTTTATTAGAAACATCAACAGTGGGAGAAGCAGGGCGGCCAGCTGAATTAGCTTGTTTCAAACCATGATTAATGGAATCAGGTGGTTTACTGAGTGACTGGAATAAGAGTATAAACAACACCTCCAGCTCCAGGACTAGAGGCTTATTTTCCTCTCAGTGGGTCTCTTTTGTCTCTGATACACAGGCGTAACGTAACACGGCTCTGTGGAGAGGATTCTGACGTCTGACGCCCTCCACCAGACCAAATAACAGTCTGGCAGTGTCGAGACAAGAGGAGTCAATTAAGCTGTCTTTCTGCATGACAACAGCTGCACATCAATTCTGATGAAAATATTTGTATTCTCTCTCTGACAAACTCCCCCGTCCTCCCTCCATCAAAATCTATCTCTCTCTCTTTTGCGAATAGCTGGGAGTTGGGGAAGCGATTCCCTCACATTGTTTGGCCTGAATAGAGGGACCTGGAGGTAGGGCTGTGACGGTCATGGAATTTAGGATGTCGGTAACTGGCCAGCCAAATGACTGCGGTCTCAGTAAAACATATTCGAATATGCACATGTTCCCCTTTCCTTTGCTCCTGATTTCATGTGCTGCCATAGAAATATAATGAATTGAACGGGAATTTCCATTCAAGTCAAAGATGGGATAATGAGTGGACTAGCGACCAATGCGAGTGTACCAATAGGAGCAAAGCAGGAAGTAATAGCAGGAAGTGTACCCATCAACACGTGCTGTGATTTTTTTTATTTGACTCAACTGAGATTACAAAACATACTGCACTACTCCACTGCATGAGCCACAGCAGTTAACATCATTTGAATGAACGAACATTCTACATTACATAGAAATTATTGCATCACAATACCAGACAGCCATTGCGAGTGTACCCAGTCAAATTGTCTGGGTTAGAGGTTCCAAGCCGATTCTATTCACCATTTGCTATAACACCTTGCTTGTTTCAGCAAGTGGAAAAGCTTCATCATGTTGTTAAGAGTCCATGTTAATCGCAGAAACTGACTCAACTGCACGAATGCCAGGGCCATCCCATCTTCAGTCAGCTGTTCATTCCAAAATAAATGAGGATGTTTAATATATTTTCATGATGGTCTTCAACCATAACCATTGGTTACATGGTGATACAGTAATGATGCCAGCCCTACCTGTAGGAGAGGTAACTCCAGACTCCCAGAGACTGATGGCCTCATCACCTACCCACAGGATCACGACTCAAATCCACTTCTCCTCAACTCCAATTAGCTGTGGTGGGGAGCCCTGCTCTGCTGTTTGCCAGGCCCTGACCAGACCACTGGGTGTGGGATAGACCAGGCAGGGAGAGAGTGAGCCTAATGTTAAGTCACTGATGTTCCAACCTTCTCAGCAATTAGGGTGCATATGAGCCAGCAGCTGGTCTGAAGATGAAATGAATATTTTTTAATTGAATATTAAAACATACAATCTACCAGCAGTGAAGCCGTTTACTTAACATTTACTTAACATTCGAACAGACTCCCATCCAGAGCGACCCACAAGAGCAACCAGGGACAAGCACCCCGTCCAAGGGCACGTCAACAGATATCCCACCAAGTCAAAATGGTGACCCGAACCAGCGACCTATCGGCCACCGGCCCAAGCCCCCAACCGCCAGGCCACCAGCCCTCCAAGATCCCCTTGGAAAGTTAAGTGTGTGTTGGTGGCATGAATTCTGTACAATAATTTTAGCTGAAAAGCACATTGTTCAATCTGGCATCGTTTGATATATCAATTCATAAAATCTCTTCCCAGCTATTTTGAAATCTGCATGGCACAGCTGTCAACATCCTGGTCCTCAAATGAAACTGGCATACTTTCCTATTTATGCTATTTTTGTTCCTCTGCCAGTTTTGATCCTTTATATTTGGGCAGACAGACCAGTTCCCTACCTCCTCCTGCTGCCACCTGCCTTCTCCATTTTTGTGGTAATGCTGTAATCAATTGTAATTTTGGATTGAGCATATCTTCCCAGAGAATTCTGATAACTCCATGAAAGACATAATTCTACCATTCCAATTTACAATATAATTTAAAAACAAAATCTCCTTTTCAAACATATTTTCCATAAATACAGGTATTTTATCAACCAACACATTTGAGTTCAACCATCATTTTTGTTCTATCTTTTCAGGAGGATGAAATTGAAATTGTTACCAGCTCTGCGATGGTTGTTTGAAAAATGTATTGAAAATGAGACATGGCAATGTGAACAAAGGTAAAAATGCAATTTTTAAACAATGGATCAGCTTTTCTTAGTAATCTACTTGAGAACCATTTTGGGTTCAAGTAAAACTTTTGTATAAGTGAAGCTTTTAGAGAGAGGTTTAGTGCTTTTATATGTAATAATCTCAACCCACCCAGTTCAAATTCATTATGTAGATAGGCACACTTTATCTTTCTTGCTCATAAGATTTGAAAAACGAATCCTCAGGGGTAGGCAGCGCCATAAGTGAGTAAACTGAGATATGACTAAGGCGTTAATCAGTGTAATTGTTCTATAAATTATAAATACAGGTATTTACTTCTCCATGGTTACAGGATCTTATCTATTTTTTACTAGTATTCTATTGGAATTCATTGTGGAGAGCTCATTTATATATTTTGTGATATGAACACCAAGAATGTCTACTTCAGCGTCAGCCTATTTTATAGGTAAACTGCAGCGTAATGTAAAAGTTGTATTTTATAAGATCCAATAAGTAATATGGTACACTTATCATAACTAGGTTTTAGTCCAGAGAGGCCAGAAAAGTTACCTAGATCTTCAATGAGACGTTACAGGGATCTAGCATCTGGATTTAATATAAAACATGAGCCATCGGTGAGCTCTTTCTTAGCTATAACATTATGAGTAACGTTGTGAGTTGGGTTACAGCAACATAGAGGATGTGGTCTCATAATGGTTTGGTGGGGGTGTTAAATAGCACTCTTACAGCACAGAGACAGGGACTCGGAAAGCAATGTGTCAAAGTGCTCTGCTTGAAAAGTCATACTTAGAGAATGTCAGATATAATTCTATTCCATTAGCCTCTTCAACTATTATTGAGCTTGGTGAGTGGAATTTGTTATTGATACTTAGTGTTGCTTAGTGTTGCTTTTGATACCATCGATCACCACATTATTTTGGAGAGATTGGAAACCCAAATTGGTCTACACGGACAAGTTCTGACCTGGTTAAGATTTTATCTGTCGGAAAGATATCAGTTTGTCTCTGTGGATGGTTTGTCCTCTGACAAATCAACTGTATATTTCGGTGTTCCTCAAGGCTCTGTTTTAGGACCACTATTGTTTTCACTATATATTTTACCTCTTGGTTATGTCATTCCGAAACATAATGTTAACTTTCACTGCTATGCGGAAGACACACAGCTGTACATTTCGATGAAACATGGTGAAGCTCCAAAATTGCCCTCCCTGAAAGCCTGTGTTTCAGACATAAGGAAGTGGATGGCAGCAAATGTTCTACTTTTAAACTCGGACAAAACAGAGATGCTAGTTCTAGGTCCCAAGAAACAAAGAGATCTTCTGTTGAATCTGACCATTAATCTTGATGCTTGTACAGTCGTCTCAAATAAAACTGTGAAGGACCTCCGCGTTACTCTGGACCCTGATCTTGCTTTTGACGAACATATCAAGACTGTTTCAAGAACAGCTTTTTTCCATCTACGTAACATTGCAAAAATCAGAGACTTTGTCAAAACATTATGCAGAAAAATGAATCCATGCTTTTGTCACTTCTATGTTGGACTACTGCAATGCTCTACTTTCCGGCTACCCAGATAAAGCACTAAATAAACTTCAGTTAGCGCTAAACACGGCTGCTAGAATCTTGACTAGAACCCCAACATTTTATCATATTACTCCAGTGCTAGCCTCTCTACACTGACTTCCTGTTAAGGCTAGGGCTGATTTCAAGTTTTACTGCTAACCTTCAAAGCATTACATGGGCTTGCTCCTACCTATCTTTCCGATTTGGTCCTGCCGTACATACCTACACGTAAGCTACGGTCACAAGACGCAGGCCTCCTTTCTGTCCCTAAAATTTCTAAGCAAACAGCTGGAGGCAGGGCTTTCTCCTATAGAGCTCCATTTTTATGGAATGGTCTGCCTATCCATGTAAGAGACACAGACTCGGTCTCAACCTTTAAGTCTTTATTGAAGACTCATCTCTTCAGTAGGTTCTATGATTGAGTGTAGTCTGGCCCAGGAGTGTGAAGGTGAACGGAAAGGCACTGGAGCAACGAACCGCCCTTGCTGTCTCTGCCTGGCCGGTTCCACTCTCTCCCCTGGGATTCTCTGCCTCAAACCCTATTACAGGGGCTGACATGCTGACCAGACCGGACACGTTGCGTGCGCGAGCGTCACAAAATAAATGTAGAAATCCATGTTATACAATTATTGCTCCCACACTGCTCGCGCGCGGAACGAGCGTCTGCATTCTCAAGGGCTAAAATAGAAGTAATTCCTATTTCTGACGCAGATCGTGCCATCTCCTCATTGGTTATACCCACGTGTGTGATTGAAAGACGAAATGTTTTGCCGGTTGTCATGGTAATACTATGAAAGTTTAGATGCCATTCACCATATAAATTCAAAGATGAAAAAGCCTGGAAGGATCAGAGATGACTAGAAACGATTCGGTTGGCCGTTTTATGTGTGGATTAATTGTCGGAGTAGAGGACCATGTGCATTTCAGGTAAAATAACATCTCAATGTTCATATTCCAGAACAAATTAGCTAGCAACAGCAAGCTAACTAACTAAATTGCCACACATGTTTAATGCTTTTCGACCTGCCGACAAATTAATGTCATTGGTTCAGAGTTTGTTTTGATATTTTAACCTGCGTGTCGTGATTGCGTTTGGTGTAGGGGGACAAAATAAATGTATGCACGATAGCTCACGATGGTGCACACGTGCAGCCGGTTTGGGTTCCGTGTGAGTCACTGGCTTACTGGTGCTCTTCCATGCCATCCCTAGGAGGGGTGCATCACTTGAGTGGGTTGAGTCACTGACGTGGTCTTCCTGTCCGGGTTAGCGCCCCCCCTTGGGATGTGCCGTGGGGGAGATCTTCGTGGGCTATACTCGGCCTTGTCTCAGGATGGTAAGTTGGTGGTTGAAGATATCCCTCTAGTGGTGTGGGGGCTGTGCTTTGGCAAAGTGGGTGGGGTTATATCCTGCCTGTTTGGCCCTGTCTGGGGGTATCGTCGGACGGGGCCCACAGTGTCTCCCGACCCCTCCTGTCTCAGCCTCCAGTATTTATGCTGCAATAGTTTGTGTGTCAGGGGGCTAGGGTCAGTCTGTTATATCTGGAGTATTTCTCCTGTCTATCCAGTGTCCTGTGTGAATTTAAGTTTAAGTTTCTCTCTTTCTGATGACCTGAGCCCTAGGACCATGCCTCAGGACTACCTGGCCTGATGACTCCTTGCTGTCCCCAGTCCACCTGGTCGTGCTGCTGCTCCAGTTTCAACTGTTCTGCCTGTGGCTATGGAACCCTGACATGTTCACCGGACGTGCTACCTGTCCCAGACCTGCTGTTTCAACTCTCTAGAGAGAACAGGAGCGGTAGAGATACTCTGAATGATCGGCTATGAAAAGCCAACTGACATTTACTCCTGAGGTGCTGACCTGTTGCACCCTCTACAACCACTGTGATTATTATTATTTGACCCTGCTGGTCATCTATGAACATTTGAACATCTTGGCCATATTCTGTTATAATCTCCACCTGGCACAGCCAGAAGAGGACTGGCCACCCCTCAGAGCCTGGTTCCTCTCTAGGTTTCATCCTAGGTGCTGGCCTTTTCTAGGGAGTTTTTCCTAGCCACTGTGCTTCTACACCTGCATTGTTTGCTATTTGGGGTTTTAGGCTGGGTTTCTGTACAGCACTTTGTGACATCAGCTGATGTAAGAAGGGTTTTATAAATACATTTGATTGAAAAAAATCTAAATATACACCTATTTCCTGTTTTGGACTAAGTTCAAATGAAATTGATCACCGGTCATCGCTTGGCCTACTTTAAATGGCCCAATAACCAAGTCCAAATGTATAGATATTGATGTATGCCCAAGACCACTTGCTGTGCTAAAATGATACTTCCTTTGAGAACACAAACACCTAGAAAATGAAGGTAAAAAAAGCCAATGCACAACAAAACAACTTGCTTGTGGGACAGAGCATACGGGCATATCTCTTATTGAGTCAGTCTGTGTTGTTTCGTGTTCCTAGTAAACAGGCACATTAGTATCCTCTCACACCCCGGCCAGCCTGCCTATCTGAGTTCTCTCACATGTTCACTGACATCTCTCCAACACAGAGCCCAGACTCAGCACAATGCCTGAGTCATTCCACGAATAGAGTACATTTTGCATCCCTTTGATATTTTAAGTAGAAATGTTGCACCAATATTGGATTTTGAAAGTGTTTTATATTAAATGCAGTGCCCTTTAAAGAGTGACTGCCTATAAAAAGCAACAAATCCATTTGAAAACAGCCTACAGTTGAAGTCGTAAGTTTACATACACTTAGGTTGGAGTCATTAAAACTTGTTTTTCAACCACTCCACAAATTTATTGTTAACTATAGTTTTTTAATTAATTTTATTTCACCTTTATTTAACCAGGTAGGCTAGTTGAGAACAAGTTTTCATTTACAACTGCGACCTGGCCAAAAATAAAGCAAAGCAGTTGAACACATACAACACAGAGTTACACATGGAAAAAACAGAACATACAGTCAATAATACAGTTGAAGAAAATCTATATACAGTGTGTGCAAATGAGGTAAGATAAGGGAGGTAAGGCAATAAATAGTCCATGGTGGCGAAGTAATTACAATATAATAGTTAGACACTGGAGTGATTGATGTGCAGAAGATGAATGTGCAAGTAGAGACACTGGGGTGCAAAAGAGCAAGATAAATAAATAAATACAGTATGGGGATGAGGTAGTTGGATGGGCTATTTGCAGATGGGCTATGTACAGGTGTAGTAATCTGTGAGCTGCTCTGACAGCTGGTGCTTGAAGCTAGTGAGGGAGATATGCGTCTCCAGCTTCAGGGAATTTTGCAGTTCGTTCTAGTCATTTGCAGCAGAGAACTGGAAGGAAAGGCGACCAAAGGAGAAATTGGCTTTGGGTGTGACTAGTGAGATATACCTGCTGGAGCACGTGCTACGGGTGGCCCGAGAACTGAACCCTGTGGCACCCCCATAGAGACTGCCAGAGGTCCGGACAACAGGCCCTCCGATTTGACACACTGAACTCTATCAGAGAAGTAGTTGGTAAACCAGGCGAGGCAATTATTTGAGAAACCAAGTCTGTTTAGTCTGCTGATAAGAATGCGGTGATTGACAGAGTTGAAAGCCTCTGCCTGGTCGATGAATACAGCTGCACAGTAATGTCTCTTATCGATGGCGGTAATGATATCGTTTAGGACCTTGAGCGTGGCTGAGGTGCACCCATGACCAGCTCTGAAACCAGATAGCATAGCGGAGAAGGTACAGTGGGATTCGAAATGGTCGTTAATCTGTTTGTTAACTTGGCTTTCGAATACCTGTTTTGGCAAGTCGGTTAGGACATCTACTTTGTGCATGACACAAGTCATTTTTCCAACAATTGTTTACAGACAGATCATTTATCTTATAATTTACTGTATCACAATTCCAGTGGGTCAGAAGTTTACATAGACTAAGTTGACTGTGCCTTTAAACAGCTTGGAAAATTCCAGAAAATTATGTCATGGCTTTAGAAGCTTCTGATAGGCTAATTGACATAATTTGAGTCAATTGGAGGTGTACCTGTGGCTGTATTTCAAGGCCTACCTTCAAACTCAGCAACCTCTTTGCTTGACTTCATCGGAAAATCAAAAGAAATCAGCCAAGACCTCAGGAAAAAAATTGTAGACCTCCACAAGTCTGGTTCATCCTTGGGAGCAATTTCCAAACACCTAAAGGTACAACGTTCATCTGTACAAACAATAGTACGCAAGTATAAACACCATGGAAACACGCAGCCGTCACACCGCTCAGGAAGGAGATGCATTCTGTCTCCTAGAGATGAACGTACTTTGGTGCGAAAAGTGCAAATCAATCCCAGAACAACAGCAAAGGACCTTGTGAAGATGCTGGAGGAAACAGGTACAAAAGTATCTATATCCACAGTAAAACGAGTTCTATATCGACATAACCTGAAAGGCCGCTCAGCAAGGAAGCCACTACTCCAAAGCCACCATAAAAAAAAGCCAGGCTACGTTTTGCAACTGCACATGTGGACAAAGATCATGCTTTTTGGAGAAATGTCCTCCGGTCTGATGAAACAAAAATAGAACTGTTAGGCCATAATGACCATCGTTATGTTTGGAGGAAAAAGGGGGATGCATGCAAGCCGAAGAACACCATCCCAACCGTGAAGCAAGGGGGTGGCGGCATCATATTGTGGGGGTGCTTGCTACAGGAGGGACTGGTGCACTTCACAAAATAGATGGCTTCATGAGGAAGAAAAATTATGTGGATATATTGAAGCAACATCTCAAGACATCAGGTTGGAAGTTAAAGCTTGGTCGCAAATGGGTCTTCCAAATGGACAATGACTCCAAGCATCCTTCCAAAGTTGTGGCAAAATGGCTTCAGGAGGCACCAAACCGGACTCAGTTACACCAACTCTGTCAGGAGGAATGGGCCAAAATTCACCCAACTTAATGTGGGAAGCCTGTGGAAGGCTACCTGAAATGTTTGACCCAAGTTAAACAATTTAAAGGCAATGCTACCAAAAACTAATTGAGTGTATGCAAACTTCTGACCCACTGGGAATGTGATGAAAGAAAGAAAAGCTGAAATAAATCATTCTCTCTACTATTATTCTGACATTTCACATTCTTAAAATAAAGTGGTGATCCTAACTGACCTAAGACATGGAATTTTTACTAGGATTAAATGTCAGGAATTGTGAAAAACTGAATTTAAATGTATTTGGCTAAGGTGTTTGTAAACTTCCAACTTCAAATGTATGTGGCATCAATATGAGTCAAAAACAGTTATTCTAGTGGCAAAATTTACTACAAAGTGTAAATAGGATAATTTGGGGCATAAATTCAGTCTTGTCTAAAACAGAGTTTGGCACATCCGTGCATCACAACGGGTAAATGAAGGTTGGGTTTTGATTTGATTATGTACATTTGCCCATTAACATGGGTTAAACAACTGCGGTGATTGCTTTCTATCCAATAGCGTAGACAGTGAGACAGACCTGCCCATCATCCCGACTTTGTTTACATAAGACAACACGTCGCACATTTTTTTTACTTGAGAAATATTGCACCAAACAACTTAGTTATATGTAAAAATTGCGCAACTAAAACATCCTTGGCAAAAACGTCAACATTTATTATAGATTTCTTGAGTTTCTAGATTCATTCTGGGGATTTTGAGGAAGTGAAATAGGCTTCGGCGTCTACAGTGTCGCATGGGCGACAAACATCATTAACCAAACGCTTAATCAGTCAGGAAACCCCTCCAAGATTAAAATCTCGCTTTTCTAATGAGCAACTGAAAAACACACATGCATATTGGCATGCTCAGTGGCTCTTTAATATAGACCACATGGAACATTAAATAAATCAGATTTTTAAATATGAATAAAGACTTGCTAAAGCGCCAAACATCTGCATTTTGACATGTCCCTCTTATTGTCACGACTTCAACCGAGGCAGGCTCTCCTTCCCGTTCGGGTTGCGCTCGGCGGTCGTCGTCACCCGCCTACTAGCTGCCACTGACTCTTTTTCCTCCCCCTCCTTATGTGTTTATTTGTATCACCTGTGTTTAGGTAATTGGTCATTAGTGTGGCTTTATTAGTCAGCCAGCCCGTACGCTTCTTTGTGCGGGATTGTTCGTTTGTAGCTTTGGATTTCGGGAGTGGTTTATGTATTGTGGACTGGGTTTGTCTCCCGTGTTTTTGGACAGTTGTTTATGACACCCAGTAAGTCCGTGGTGGACATTTTGTTTGCCAGTTGGGCATTAAAGAATCAACGTATTGAAGCTCTGCTGTTCCTGCGTCTGACTTCACACCCCCCGACACCCAGGTCGTTACACTTATGTTTTTCCCGACTTCTAGGAAGAGTTTAACCCACTTAAACCCAAAAGATCGCAATTTTTTTCACCATCATTGTAAAGCCCTAGTTATGTTCTTGCTTTGACAAAGTCATTTCTGAAGAAAATAATCAATGTCATGTGATTAGTGATCAATTTACTTCTGTCCCTCATTTTAAAGGTCAACCCTGTTATGTGAACTGAACTCTTGTTTTAATATGGTGAAACTATTCCTTTTTAAATATTTTTTTTACTCATATACTAGTCAAATGATAGTGTAAAAGCAGGTGAGCTGGTTCTACTCTTTTTTTTGGCCATTGTCTGGTGTTTTGTGATGGAAAACTAAGTGCATCGAGCATAAAACGTCAACTATGAAACCCCTAGAACGATAGGCTATACAAATGTTTAACAATTTAAAAAATATATGTGTGAAGCTTGCATTCAATTGCCCTTCCCTGTTGCACACAACAAGCTTCCATTTCCCCTGTCACAAGGGGGAGTAATGCCTGATTTAAGATGAAAACCTCAACCCTGTTACTTTAAAGCCACTTTATTGGCACTTACTATAGTCTTTTTTTTATGGAGAACTTGTGCTCTATGACAGAATGCTAAAATGTGTAGATTTTTTTACTTTTTTAAAATCAAGTTACACTACCCAAAATAGTGTAACTTATTCGTGGAACGACCCATCTGCATTCTGCCAGCACACTCCCAGCCTATCGATCTATTAGATTGATTACCGTAGTGCTGCAATGTCTTTGACTTTCACCCGTGACCTCCCTCTCCTTCTCTCTCATGCTATCTACTGTATTTCTCACTCTCTCTCCCTCCCTCTATTTATCTCTTGCTTGCCTTTCTATCCATCTCCTCTCTCACACTGGCGGTATCTATGTGTGTGTGTGAGTGTAGAAGCCTGGTGATAATAGTGAAAGATAGGGTTGTGAAGGTGACTACAGTGGAATCACAGCCACCAACTCCCTGCTCTACTTCATTTCATATTGACATATGCAGCCAAGCGCAAGCTGGAGCGGGGAGGGAGGGGGAAAGGGGTCAGCCCCATGGATTTTCCAGCAGGCTGAAAGTGAGACTCCTGGCCAGGCTCAGGTCCAGGCTCAAGCGTTATTTCTGTCAACTGGGAATGGGAGCCCTAAGGGCCAGAGGGGGTAGAGACAAAGGATACATTCCTCTATTTACAGTAAACAAAAGGCAAACTCATATGACAATATATACTAATGTCTTGTTTACCTTTAAACTTCTATGTTTAAATATCAAGTAGTAATTAACACCACCACCAGATTGATTAATTCCTATGTTGAAAACGTGGCCTACCAATGAATGTAGCCTGGTGTTGTTCCATATCAGTCATACTACAGCACCTTCAAACTACTGGCAGTGATATATGATAACCAGAGGGGAAAGGCATGCAAAACATGGAGGGGAGCTCACAGTACCATTTTTAGCCGTCCAAGGTGATATAATTAGCTCAAGTGTCTATCACAGCCTGTTTCATTGGCTGTTAAAGAACTCCAGGCGCTGGCCCTTTAAAAGAGATTAGGCGAGAGCAGAACACCTCCCCCTATCGGAGGCAAACAACACTGCTGAACTTGACCTGAGGTGGCTCGCTCCTCCTCCTGCCCCTTCTAAATTTCCGTTGCCAGAGCCGCGGACCACATTCCTCTGTGGCTGTGTTGACTGAACATGCGTGTTGTTGACTGAGCCGGAGAGAGCGTGATCTCTCTGAGGCTGAGCCTCTGCAGCAGAAGACTCCAGCCGCCACAGGGAAATGTGCAGACTTACGGTATGCCCTTCAACAGTCACAGAGACAACTGTACTGTACACTGCAGTGTAGTAGTTTTAGTCTGTGTGAGATAACAGCACAATGTTACAGTAAACACATGCAGTACCAGTCAAAAGTTTGGACACACCTAATTCCAGAGTTTGTCTTTATTTTTACTACTTTCTACATTGTAGAATAATAGTGAAGACATATCAACACTATGAAATAACACATATGGAATCATGTAGTAACCAAAAAAAGTGTTAAACAAATCTAAATATATTTTATATTTGAGATTCTTCAAAGTAGCCACCCTTTGCCTTGATGACAGTTTTGCACACTCTTGGCATTCTCTCAACCAGCTTCATGAGGTAGTCACCTAGAATGACAGAGGTGAGATGACATGAGGTGTGATGGTGCTTTGCTGGTGACACTGCCAGTGATTTATTTAGAATTCAAGGCACACTTAACCACCAGCATGGCTACCACAGCCTTCTGCAGCGATACACCATCCCATCTGGTGTGCAATTAGTGGGACTATCATTTGTTTTTTTAACAGGACAATGACCCAACACACCTCCAGGCTGTGTAAGGGCTTTTTGGCCAAGGATAGTGATGGAGTGCTGCATCAGATGACCTGGCTTCCACAAATCACCAGACCTCAACCCAATTGGGGTTTGGGATGAGTTGGACCACAGAGTGAAGGAAAAGCAGCCAACAAGTGCTCAGCATATGTGGGAACTCCTTCAAGAATGTTTGTTGGAAAAGCATTCCTCATTCAGCTGGTTGAGAGAATGCCAAGAATGTGCAAAGCAGTCATCAAGGCAAAGGTTGGCTACTTTGAATCGAAAATCGAAAATATATTTTGATTTGTTCAACACTTTTTTGGTTACTACATGATTCCATGTGTTAATTCATAGTTTTGATGTCTTCACTATTATTCTACAATGTAGAAAATAGTAAAAATAAAAACTTTTGACTGGTATTGTACATACACACACACGTGTTTTGTGCAATGCTGTGGCTGCAGATGGAAGAGGCCGCAGATGGGAGGGGTTCACGGTCAGGTCGAGGAAGAGAGACTGAGCTCGGCTTCTCAGTATGAGCTCACTTAGAACTTTGGCACACTCTCCTCACAAGAGTGTTTTGTGAAATTGGTTAAACCACCGTACCATCTATTATGACAACTTTTATGCCACATTGAGTTTAACAAAAAGTATTTGAACACGAGATCTGGAAAATCCCGAATGACACAATATAAATTGAACGTGTTCAAAGAGCTGGCACAGTTGCATTGGGTAATATTTTTTTTCCGTTCTGTAATAAAAACTTAACTCAAACAACAAATTTTAACCCAGCATTGTCCTTCGCATCCAATGCATTTAGGAGTACTGCAGTCTGTTCAATTAGTTAAGATACCAAAACACAGGCTATGAGAAGGGACCAACACAAAGCCCAGCTGGTGTTGCTGTTTGATGGCTTAACACTGCTCACTCTGTCCAACTCAGAGATGAGAGCAGGGAGGAGGGGGACAGAGTTCTGATGAAGGAAGCAGAGCATAACATAGCCTTGAAACTGAAAGGGGGTTCTGTGCCTTTAAGAACAAATGCTGACTGGTTACCTCCCTCCCCTCTCCCGCCTCCTTCCTTTCCCTCTCTCAGCACTAGCCTTCCTCCCTCCCTCTTTCTTTGGTCTGAGTGAAAGTGAAAAGCTGCAGCTCCTTATCTGAGTGTTTACAGCCAGGGGTTTGTAGGCTATTAGGCAGGTCAGGTGACAGGGAGGCCGAGCAGCACCGTGACCCAGACGTTTCAGGGTGAAGGTCAACTAAGGGTGGGGGGGGTTGTGATAGGATTTACTGGGAGGGGCCAGCCGGCCAGAGGTAGATCAGTGGCGGAGACACGCAACACACAGCTGAGGACAGAAACAATTTCCAGTGCTAGCTTGGCTATCAGGTTCCCACCCCCCCCCCCCTTTCTTTTTCTCTGCCATCTTCCTTTTTCCGTTCACCTCAGGAACAGCCATGTTTATTCAATCTAAACGAGTACAGCAGATTGACCAGAACAGAAAGGCTTTCAGCTTTCCAGATACAGTAGGCCAATCATATTCAGAGTGAAATGTAGAAAAATATCATAAATAAAAATACCAAGATATTAATAATTAAGAAGAAAACAAACTAAGCTAACAAGCGCCAAAACTTTAGCAAAATGTATTTTGGCTAAGAGTATTCAGGGAAATGAAAGCAATTATTGATAATGTAGCCTACACAACACACACACACACACACACACACAAATCACACCAGGACAGTGTGCATAGCAGGGAACATCCACAGGGTTGCCTGGAATGTACATGGGAGTACTGTACAGTACAGTATGTACAATTGCATGATGATACTGGTGGTGACATGAGAAGGTAATGAATGTGAGCATCCGTAGCTGCAGAGGGAGGGAGGGGTGGGAGGCCTGTGTGTGAATCGGGCTGTGTGGAGACAGCCTGCCCTGGGATGCTGCTATTGCTGAGCACAGGAGGTTGGTGGCACCTTAATTGGGGAGGACAGGCTTGTGGTATTGACTGGAGCGGAATAGTGGAATGGTATCAAACACATTGTTTCTTTGTGTTTGCTGCCATTCCATTTGCTCTGTTCCAACCATTACTATGAGCTGTCCTCCCCTCAGCAGCCTCCACTGTTGCGGAGTCACCCTATCTGGGCCACCACACTGCACACACACCATTGGCAAAATTGCCACGGGGGATGGGACATGTCAATACGTCCCACCCAATATTTTCTTTAAACCCCCCCCCAAAAATAGATATATTATTTTTTATAACCATTAAGCAATGGTTAAATGTGTAGAATTGCAGTGAATTAACTTTAACGGTCAACTTTGGGCACGAAAACGTTCCAACTCCTCCTCTTTCTCAATTTTCAAACATAAATAGGGTGTGCCTTTGTTGTGTCATACTGGTCATGCACGCCACGATAAAACATAGCTAGTTCACTAGCTAAGCTAGCTATGTGTAGTTAGCCAGTAACTCCTCCAGTATGTGTTGACTTAATATCACAGGATTTGTTTTTGGAAAAAAGATGTAGAGCACGGTTTCCCAACTGGCGGCCTGTGGGTGGTTTTATTTGTCTCCCGAAGTCTTCTGAGCAAAAAATATATATATATTTTTTTTATTGTTGGACATATATATATATATATATATATATATATAAAAAATTACACCATCAAATCAGCTCAAATTTATGTTCATTTTGGAAATCTGTTCCAAAATATTTTCACGCATAATAGATATAAACTGAGTGTACAAAACATTTGCTCTTTCCATGACATCGACTGACTAGGTGAATCCAGGTGAAAGCTATGATCCCTTATTGATGTCACTTTTTAAATCCACTTTAATCTGAGGAGACAGGTTCAAGAAAGATTTTTAAACCTCGAGACAATTGAGATATGTATTGTGTGTGCCCCGGTCAGAGAGTGAATGGGCAAGATTGAAGTGCCTTTGAATGGGGTATAGTAGTAGGTGCCAGGCGCATTGATTTGTGTTAAGAACTGCAACGCTGCCGGGTTTTTCACGCTCAACATTTTGCCGTGTATCAATAATGGTTCACCACCCAAATGACATCTAGCCAACTTGACACAACTGTGGGAAGCATTGGTGTCAACATGGGCCAGTATCCCTGTGGAATGCTTTCGACATCTTGTAGAGTCCATGCCTTGATGAATCGAGGCTGTTCTAAGGGCAAGGGGGGGGGGGGGGGGGGGGGGGGGGGGGGTGCAACTCGATATTACATGCTGACTAGATGGGGCACACTCATGCGTCTGGGTGTGCCGCCATCTCTCACATGTTGATTTTGTCCAACCACACCAGACACGATCAGGACACGCAGGTTGAAATATCAAAACAAACTCTGAACCAGCTATATTCATTTGGGGACAGTTTGAAACACATGAAACATTCATGAACATTTAGCTAGCCAGTTGCTGCTAGCTAATTTGTCCTGGGATATAAACATTGGGTTGTTATTTTACCTGAAATGCACAAGGACCTTTTTTCTGGATCTTTGTTTTTACCCATTTTGACTCACACAAAATCGTATGTTCTCTACTCCAACAATTCATCCACAGAAAAAAAGGGGTAACCTAGTTAGTTTTTAGTAATCTCTCCTCCTTCAGTCTTCTTCTTCTTCTGTGGACTTTATATAGCGGTTGGCAACCAACTTTGACTGGAGTGTGGACCTCAGTTCATCTTTCAATCACCCACGTGGGTATATGCTCCTAAAAACCAATGAGGAGATGGGACTTGCAGCGTATCAAGAGTCAAAAATAGAACCGGGTTCTATTTTAGTGCCTGGCTACACAGACGCTCGTTGTCTCGCGCGAGCAGCTTGGATTAAATTATTGAATAACAAGTATGTGTACATTTATTTTGCAATGCTCACGCACACAACGCAGGCGGTGTGGTCAGCGTCTTAGGAAGGTGTTCTTAATGTTTAAGTGTATGGTCATGACCATCGGGCCGCGGCTGAATATAGTTGATGATCCCTGCTGTAGAGAAGTAAGAAATGGGACTTCTGTAGCCAAATATCTTATTCATCAATTTTTATTTCTTTATTTTAATGACCTGGTATGATGGTACAGTACATTGATCAGCTATACAGTTTAAAGGCGTTATTTGTGTTTTTGCCAAGTCAACCTTTAAAGTAACTGTCCAGTGTTTCCAGATTTCTATTAAATATATTACAATATGAGTAAAATAGTTTTCCTTCCAAAATATTGTTATTACGTATGTTAAAAATTCGCTTTTCTGTGTTGGAATAGTGTAGGCGTACGGCGACAACAGAATGGTGTATACTGGTCATTAAAAATATTAATGCGAGTAGACTGCATGGCCAGCTCATTCTCCTCAGGAAGGTGACATCATCCTCTATGAGGAAATAGCAAGCATTTCTTAAACGGTCTGTTTGAGATAGAAGTGGGGGGGGTTTTCTTCAATTTATGCTTTGGCCACAAATATGAGTATAGTATGAGTCAACAACATTATTTAGGTATGAGTTAACAGAATATTAACTTTTAAAAGTGGGATTTTCACTGGACAGTTACTTTAAAACTGTTACTCTCAGCCTCATGGCAAAATGCGCATTATAAAACTGGAAATTGTTCCCTGTGCACCATGGCAAAATGTGTTGAAATGCAGGAAGGTAGCTTTTTTCACGTAATTTTTGTTGTTGTTGGGGGGGTCTTTCAATTATCCTTCCACTTATACTGTTTTTCTAAATACCCCTCCATATAGCTCTCAAAATACCCCTCAAGAAAAGCATAATAAGTAATGTCAAACTGTGTAGAATTGCAGGAAATGCATTTTAAATATCTACACCACAATTTTGGCCATGCCACACACACACACACACACATATATACGCACACATCCCCCCCTCACACTCGCTCTCCATCATCCTGACACACACACACCCTGTCTGTCTGCTAGGGTCAACTCACGCACAAAGGGGCTGAGGACTTCATCTGCAGTGCTGATTCCCAGCGTTCAGTATTTAAAATAGCAAAATTATTATTTTAACTGCATACGGACGCCAAATTGTTCCCATAATATTTTCATTGTAACAGAGGCTTACAGTCACAGATTATTCAATTTTTATGATCCTTTTATTTGATGACAGGCTGTGCCTGTCAGCCCTGCCACTAATGATGCCTAATAGAACAGCCTATTCGACCTAATAGTGGGCACACAGGCCCATTGTGTGTCTATTCTAATGGTTGTGGGTTATGTGGGGTGGCCTGGCAGGCTGATTGGGACCCACGGCAGGGACCAGGGAAGAGCTGCCCCATCAGAGGATGAGCCATGTAGCAGTGGATATGCAGAGTGGTCCTAGATGATGTCTGTTGGCACCAGCCCTGAGAGACAGCCCTCCTGCCTGTGCATCAGCTGGCGCCCAGCTTTCCCCGCTAACTACCAGGCTACACCCTTTTTTATTCAACACTGTACATTTTAACACATCTCCGAGGCTGGTGTTCGAAACCCATGTTCATTTAAAATTATTTACACTGTCACACAAACCAACTTCTACAGCACAGTGCTGTGACAGAGTAAAACAGATGTTTAAAAGGTCCCAGAGCACGGTGCTAGGTCTGCTGCTGCAGGATGTGTGCGTTTACACACCACCCCTGGACAGGGCTGAACATCCACTGAGTCTTCACTATGACTCAGCATCTACGTAGACTTCCTCCTATGTCACTGACGCTTAAAGATACTTCCTACCTATAGTCTGTTCCTAGTAAAACACATAGGCGTCATAATTCTAATAATTATTTGCCATTACTGTATGGGGAGGAAATATATATTCTAAATGGTCAACAGTTGACTGACTTCTGATAAAAACAATAAAGAGGGAGAATGCGCATGTGTGTGTTTGTGAGTGTAGTACACGTACCTCTCTCCTGTACGAAGTAGGCCAGGTAGAGGTCCAACTCCTTGACCGAGACGCTGATGTGGTGTGGCTGGACACAGAGGATGGGGTTGTTGCATGGCCCAGCCTTGACCAGGCGCTCTCCGTCCGTGCTCTCCAGCGGGATGCCCTTGAACAGGATGACCATGACCAGGTCCAGCCTCCACACCTTGTCGGCCTGACGCAGGCAGTCGATCCTCCTCATCTTGCCCTTCTGGTCAGGGTTGGAGAGGACGCAGCAGGGGGGCTTCTTCCCCGTGATGGACAGCACAAAGTCCTCGCGGCACTCGGGCCGGATGTCCTTGCGGAGTTTGGCCAGCAGCCGCGATGCCCACTTCTGCTTGACCTCGGGTTTCTCTCCCAGCAGCTCGTCCTTCACTGCCCGCTCTTCCTCCTTGGTCATCCTCTTCTCGTGCTTCTTGAAGTACTTGCGTTTGCGCGCCTGCAGGTTGAACCAGGTGTAGGCAAAGGCACGCACATGCGGCAGTAGGGCCTCGATGAACGGATGAAACTCATCCTGGAGAAGGAGACAAGAGAAGGGGTCAGTACTACTGTACCAGAAAAGACCATGCTGTATGAACCGTAACCGTAAACAGCATCTACAGTACGTGTGTATGGAACAAATGAGCGTAAATAAAATACAAGTTTAACCATAGTGGTTCTTTGTCTCCATGCTCAGTGAAACACCACCACTAATCATTTATTCAATTATGCTTTGTTGATTGTTTTCCTTCTTTGTGGTCCGATTTTCAACAACCAAAATATACATCTGCGTGCCTTTGGGGAACCTCACAAGCCAGTTGCTTTTCTGTTTAGAACACAACCGTTCAGCAATATCCTCTTGGTATCTCTAATTACTTCCATATTTCCACAGAGCAAAAAGCCCATATACACCAGCCTGCCCACACCTAGTAATTCCAGGGTTTTTCTTTATTTTTACTATTTCCTACATTGTAGAATAATAGTGAAGACATCAAAACTATTAACTAACACATATGGAATCATGTAGTAACCAAAAAAAAGTTGTAAACAAATCAAAAACTCTTTTAGATTTTAGATTCTTCAAAGTAGATCAGTCAATCCGGAAATTTTCAAGAACTTTGATGAAGCTGGCTCTCATGAGGACTGCCACAGGAAAGGAAGACCCAGAGTTACCTCTGCTGCAGAGGATAAGTTCATTAGAGTTACCAGCCTCAGATTGCAGCCCAAATAAATGCTTCACAGAGTTCAAGTAACAGACACATCTCAACATCAACTGTTCAGAGTTGAAATTATAAATATATTTTTATTTGTTTAACACTTTTTTGGTTACTACATGATTCCATGTTATATCATAGTTGTGATGTCTTCACTACTATTCTACAATGTAGGAAATAGTAAAAATAAAGAAAAAACCTGGAATGAGTAAGTGTCTAAACTTTTGACTGGTACTGTATAATATGCAAAACTATATGGTATTAAATATAGGCACGGTGCCTGCGTGTATGTGTTTGCACGTATGCAGGTTGAGCCAAACAATGTATTTGTTTGTGAGAACATAGTTGTTTGTGAGCACAAAGGCTATAAATGCATGCATATGTATGTGTTTGTACTTTGCACATGGAGGCCAATGAATTTTGAGTGACTGCGTGCAAAGAGATCATCCATCCAAATATAATCAAATGAAACTTGCACATATAAGCAGAGTTAAAGATGTATTGTGAGTATAGTGTTCAAATTGGTACAAGCCATTTGCCCTGCTGCCCTTTTGGCTTAGTATGTTTGTCCTGGTGTCTAAGAGGTTTAACCCTTTGTGGAATACAAATGTCACAACATCAACTATTCAGTGATCATCATCTCTTTCATAAAACTGTACAATTCCAAATATAACATTCTAGAATCTCTTTCCTCAAAGGGTTAATATGTTGATTAATGGAGTCTCTATGGGCTGCTTGGTGTCCACACACAGAGGTTGGAGCAGAGTGGAGTGTGAAGGTGCTCCAGAGAGCCAATACAGGCCCTAGGAGCCGGCCCAGGGAGTGTAATTGGACATGACTGTGGCACTCTGCAGATCTCATGCAATAAACAGTCTGCAGCACTGCTCTCAGCAGCACAACATTTTAAATGCTTCCAGCTGTCTCAACCATGGCTGCCTGCTCCAAGCAGACGACATCGGTTTCAGATAAATCTTTAAAAAACCCATCCCTCCCACACTGATGTTTCATTTCATCTGGGATGGCCAATGTATTCTTTCCTTTGTTCTTGAAAAGTAACACTACTGTTTGTATTAAATAAAATATGCATCATGTCCTTGAGGGCATTCTGTATGATAAGGTTTATGCTTTAAAACAATTTTTTTTCTCCAAGTTTAATCGCATTAAAACATCTGTGGTGACATCCTTCATTCAAGGTTTATTCAGTCTGGCTTCATTGTATTCCGTTTCGGGACAGTTGTAAAAACCAATATATTGAAAGCAGTGACTCCACTGAGAAGAGGAAGCCAGACTTATACCTTCTATTTTAAACTAACAGCAGGGCAAATTGTGTTTTCATGTCCGCTTATGTCAACTTTATATCTGAACAGGGTTCAAAGAAAACAGTCAGCTGTAATTCCGGGGTTCAGAGTCCCTTGTCTTGGCTTGTTGAATGCAAAGCACACATACACACATCTACAATCAGGGGCGGAAGAGGGATCATGGAGAAGTGATAGAGTTACGTTCCAAAGCTAACAAAGAGAAACTCTCCTGATAGAAACCAGAGGCCTGGAAACAAGACAGACAATCTGATGAGGGCTTTATGAATTTCCAAAAAGAGAAGGCAATTCAACACTGCCACGGGTACAACAATCTCTCAGTACATCTATATAACATCGACATAACGTTTCGGTTTTGAACTGAACGTTTAAAGTAGAGCTGCATCTCTCCTGTCAAAATGAAGAGAAGTTAGCTTCCATTTCAGGTATTCATAAATCATGTGTTTTAGCCAAATGATAACACCACAAAACGTTTACAGGGAAAAGCCTGAAGATATTGTAACAGTTTGAGGCCAAGGCCAAATCCATTTTCAATGTGTGCTATACTTCTCAATTGGGGGCTTATTTAACAGTCTAGCCCAGACATACAAGACTCCTAACCATGGATGTTCTCCTCCCTGGCCCATGTAGAATTGCTCTCATTAAACACATTGAGCTGGAATCTCCACCAACCACTCCTGCGGCAAAAGTAAACACTAATTAGGATTTCACTGAGGTTAGTTCATATTTTTGAAATATTCCCAAGATGTTTAGAGTGAACTCCAAACATGTTAACTGGAGTTAAAGGGGTGCATTTCTGATCTTTAGGGTAGGTCGCTCTTTTCCACTTATCCCTGCCTCCACTTTTATGATGTTCTCATGTTTTCTTAGCTCTTTCCATCCACATACCCCCTAGCTATAGCCTCCATCTGTGCAAACCAGACTTTTACAGGCCCCTAATGGTAGTTTCTAGCCACACAAACCTGTCCCTCTTTCACCTGTGCTCCAGCGTCTCTTCAGCCCAACCCCACCCCAATACACAGGTGAATAGAGGTCTGAGACCAAACAGACGCCTTCATTGAAATGTACCCATTAACCTAGCCGCAAAACAAGTGCTGCCTTAAGGCGTGTTTACTACAGTAACACGAGGATGAAAAAGCTGCGCAGAGGGAAGGAGTTGAGAAGCAGGCCCTCGCTCTCCTCTTGCCTTTCCATATTAGGCCTGGACCTGCTCCAATGGAATGCTCTGATTTTCCTACAATCAAAATCAAAAGGTTGCCTCGACTTTAGATCTGTTTACGCTCTGACGATGAGAATGTTATTGATAAACAGAAGTGATGAATGAGTTCCCTATTGCAAACAGACTGCAGATCTCTGATCAGAGCCTGGGTCTGAAGGCAGCTCAGCGCAGAGGCCTGCTGAGAGATCTGCTCTGTGCACCTAGCTCAGTCTGGCCACTCAATGGTATCCCTTACAACAAAAAACACTTGGTTTTCAGACACGTGTGAACAAATCACATCCGAAAAATTCCACGTGAATGTCTATTTATTTTATGACCCCCCCAAGAACCAGACACAAGGTTTTCAGACATGTGAAGTATCACATGTTAACTTTTCATGTGACATTTATTTTTCCCATGTTTATTTTTTACCACTTCCAGCTACATCTGGTCTCCCATCCAGGGACAGACCAGGACCAACCCTGCTTAGCTTCATAGGAAATCCAGCAGTGGGATGCAGGGTGATATGCTGCTGGAATGAACCTGCAAAACTTGCAACTGCAAAAAAAGGCATCCAAAACAAAGGCCAGCGTAACATAATATTTATTTCACTGAAAACAATTTTTTGGCATCCATTTAAAATTAATTTCTTCTCGCATTTTGAAATGATTTCCTTGTAATATTCCGTTTTGCAATCAATACTTTTGGGTTTATGTTTTGCTTTCAATATCATCATTTTTGCTTGCAATAATGAGAATTTTGTTCTCGACTTCTGAAGCTTGCTTGATATTAATGGCGCAAAAGTAACTCACTCACTAGAGGATCGCACCATATTATAACACTATTACTCTTTTAAAAGGTGTTTAAAGCAGTAATCCTTGATTAAAACATCAACAAAGTGACCTTCAGTAAAAAGCTGAGGGATGGGGCTTGAGAAATGCAACCACAAAAAACATAATTAAATTGTTGCCAGCACTCAACCACTATCAAATCCATAGACTATGCTATGGATGCAAGGACTGACTAACCACGATATCAAAATTATAGTTTTAACCATGTTTTTAGGATATACAGTTGCTGTTTACGCTTTGTTTACAAACATTGGAGAAAACAAGCTAATATTTGGAGTTGGAGTACTGAGAGACAATTCAACCTGGTTTCAGAGTATTATTCTGTATGAATGAATTACATTTTATTTTTGTGTCAAATCGCCACTTGGCAACCCATCCCTTATGGGATTAATTGACACATTAACAAAATATTACAATAATTAACTGTGATAATTAATTGATCATTCTTCTTCTGGTGTTCTCTGCAGTTCGCATTGCATAAAGAGTGAAACATTATTTGAGAAAAATCTATATTAATAGTAAATAAGGTTATCCAAACAATAATTATATCCCTGGAGCAGAAAAAATCTATACATACATAACCATAAATACACACATATATATACACATACAGTGCATTCTGAAATTATTCAGACCCTTTGACTTTTTCCACATTTTGTTACATTACAGCCTTCTTCTAAAATTGATTAAATCGTTTTTTCCCCCTCATCAATCTATACACAATACATTGTAATGACAAAGCAAAAACAGATTTTTTTAAATGTTTGCAAATGTACATTAAAAAAAAATATCACTTTCACATAAGTATTCAGACCCTTTACTGAGTACATTGTTGAAATACCTTTGGCAGCGAATAATCCTCGAGTCTTCTTAGGTATGACGCTACAAGCTTGACAACTTTATTTGGGGAGTTTCTCCCATTCTTCTCTGCAGAGCCTCTCAAGCTCTGTCAGGTTGGATGGGGAGCGTCGCTGCGCAGCAATTTTCAGGTCTCTACAGAGATGTTAGATCGGGTTCAAATCCAGGCTCTGGCTGGGCCACTCTAGGATATTCAGAGACTTGTCCCGAAGCCACTCCTGCATTGTCTTGGCTGTGTGCTTAGGGTCATTGTCCTGTTTGAAGGTGAAACTTCACCCCAGTCTGAGGTCCTGAGCGCTCTGGAGCAGATTTTCATGAAGGATCTCTCTGTACTTTGCTCTATTTATCTTTGCCTTGATCCTGACTAGTCTCCCAGTCCCTGCCGCTGAAAAACATACCCACAGCATGATGCTCCCACCACCATGCTTTACCGTAGGGATGCTGCCAGGTTTTCTCAAGACATGACGCTTGGCACTCAGGCCAAAGAGTTCAATCTTGGTTTCATCAGACCAGAGAATCTTGTGTCTCATGGTCTGGGAGTTCTTTAGGTGCCTTTTGGCAAACTCCAAGCAGCCTGTCATGTGCCTTTTACTGAGGAGTGGCATCCGTCTGGCCACTACCATAAAAGCCTGATTGTTGGAGTGTTGCAGAGATAGTTGTCCTTCTGGAAGGTTCTACCACCTCCACAGAAGAACGCTGGAGCTCTGCCAGAGTGACCATCGGGTTCTTGGTCATCTCCCTGACCAAGGCCCTTCTCCCCCGATTGCTCAGTTTGGCCGGGCGTCCAGCTCTAGGAAGAGTCTTGGTGGTTACAAACTTCTTCCATTTAAGAATGATGGAGGCCACTGTGTTCTTGGGGACCTTCAATGCTGCAGAAATGTTTTGGTACCCATCCCCAGATCTGTGCCTCGACACAATCCTGTCTCGGAGCTCTACGGACAATTCTTTCAACCTTATGCCTTGGTTCTTGCTCTCACATGCACTGTCAACTGTGGGACCTTATATAGACAGGTGTGTGCCTTTCCAAATCATGTCCAATCAATTGAATTTACCACAGGTGGACTCCAATCAAGTTGTAGAAACATCTCAAGGATGATCAATGGAAACAGGATGCACCGGAGCTCAATTTCGAGTCTCATGGCAAAGGGTCTGAATAGTTACAGTTAAAGTCGGAAGTTTACATACACTTTAGCCAAATATATTTAAACTCAGTTTTTCACAATTCCTGACATTTAATCCAAGTAAAAATTCCATGTCTTAGGTCAGTTAGGATCACCACTTTATTTTAAGAATGTGAAATGTCAGAATAATAGTAGAGAGAATGATTTATTTCAGCTTTTATTTCTTTCATCACTTTCCCAGTGGGTCAGAAGTTTGCATACACTCAATTAGTATTTGGTAGCATTGCCTTTAAATTGTTTAACTTGGGTCAAACATTTCAGGTAGCCTTCCACAAGCTTCCCACAATAAGTTGGGTGAATTTTGGCCCATTCCTCCTGACAGAGCTGGTGTAACTGAGACAGGTTTGTAGGCCTCCTTGCTCCTCCTTGCTCAGATCTACCCACACATTTTCTATGGGATTGAGGTCAGGGCTTTGTGATGGCCACTCCAATACCTAGACTTTGTTGTCCTTAAGCCATTTTGCCACGACTTTGGAAGTATGCTTGGGGTCATTGTTCATTTGGAAGACCCATTTGCGAACAAGCCTTAACTTCCTGACTGATGTCTTGAGATGTTGCATAATTTTCCGGCCTCATGATGCCATCTATTTTGCGAAGTGCACCAGACCCTCCTGCAGCAAAGCACCCCCACAACCTGATGCCGCCACCCCCGTGCTTCACGGTTGGGATGGTGGAAGGCATAAATTCAGCCTAGGTATAATTTACATTACATTATTAGTGAGTCTTATGGTTGTGGAAGGCCTATATTCCGCCTAGGTTTAATTACACAAGCTCTAAATTCATTATAATATTGCTGACTATTTTAAATCCAGTCTATTTGACCTTTAATTGTACAACGTTTATTTAGAGAAAACATTATTTTTTAAATCTAGATATATATTGTGAATCGCCCATAAGTTCGAAAAAAATAGAGATATGAGTTTTAGGCCATATCGCCCAGCCCTATGTGAAAATGAACATTTTACATGTTTTTTTAAAAGGGATATACTGGTGGCTACTGGAGTCAGAGTGGCCAGAAATAACTTTAGTCTATGGCCCTGCACACAGAGAGGAAAGACACAGAGGAAAGGCATGGCCTTAACAGCTGTATTTATGCAGTAATTGAATAATTTTGTTATTGCAGAGCCCAGGGAGATGTGCTTTTATTCCTGCTCGTTGCTCGGATACCATTTTTTATTTTGTTTTAAACAGAAAATGTAATTTATTTGCCAATCTTTTTTCAAGGAGAGAGGAATTGGGAGGGGTTTGGTCTTTCTAGCGGATGAGAGAATGGTGGAGTTGTGGTCAGATGCACGTGTCCCGACCCAAGCATACACAGAGGAGAAAAAGTGTTCTTATAGTTAACAAAATAAATCTAAGTGGTAGAGCTTCCAAGTGACTTCTACAGAATCTACCAACTCTGCCATCAGGAAGGTTGATATAGCCTTATTCTATTTTGCATTGTGAATATTGTAGGTACGATATTATGACATCAACTTAAACTGAAGAGATTTTTTTTCTTCATATTCTCTTTATCCAGGCAAGTGCCATGGAGAAGTTATTAAACTCTGAATTTATGCCTTTCTAAGCTTTCATGACAATAATCCCTCCCTCCCCACACCATCCTGCACTGTAACTGCACCAATCGCCAGAGGCTCTGGATTAAAATTGAACAAAATCTCTCTCTCTGCCCCTCCCTCCCCTTTTCTCTCTCTCGTTTCAATGCAAATGGTAGTAGAATACTAAAATAGCCTGTTGCCAACAATCTGAAAAATGCTCTCTGCTAGTACCAAAAAGGCCTTCCAACCACACTTCCGGCCAACTCCACCTACAAAGAGGCACAATACTGCAGAGAAGGGAACCAGATTTAGAAAGAAAGTGACGAGGGTGTGACTGGCTAGACACTGACCATTCACGAAAGTGTCTGCAATGTCTGTCTCCTCCAGACCATAAACTCAATTCCACTAGTTTCATAGGCATTCCTTATTATGATGTTAAACGATATCATTCCCCTCAAGAACAAACCAACAATCATAACCCCAAGAGTGCATCACTCTCACACTTCTCTATTACAGGAATGTGCCTGTGTGATTCTGAATGTCAATAACGGTTGGCTCCATTACTGACTAATAACAGAGCTAGTTAGGGAAAGTGTGTTGGCGTGTTTCCAGCAGGGCCTTGGAAGGTAGGGCTGTGCATGTTAAGTGGGTCAAAGGGGACATGTAGTTGACTTCCAGCAGTGAGTCATCCTGCCTAGTCGCTGCACAATTGCTGAGTCAGCCCTCAGCCACGCACAATGACAATAGTGAGGCAAGGGGACACTCAAACAGAGGCAGCAAGCTACAGAGGGAAGACTCAATGCAATATTTGGGTTAGCTCCTTGTGCCGGCTCTGTCGATCTCCCTCGTGGAGGCTGACAACTATGGAGGTGCTCCGTCAACTGAAAGGAAACCCCCTGACCTTTGAAATGATGATCTAACAAACGATGTTTTGTGATGTGTCGGTACGAGTTTTGCCACATTCACATCTTAATACGACACAGTTCAATACTGGGGAAAACCCATCTGCAATTTCCTCTTCAAAGTTGTTTATTAGTGTTGATGAACAGATCACCCAACGGATAATGTTCATTCTCTCCTACAGGGGATTGATACAAAGGGACATTGTCCATGGCACTTCTTCTTCTTCTTAGAAAAGACTGAAGTCTGAAACTGAATGAGAAAACAACATTAAATCAGTCTCAGTGTGAGTAGTGAGGGTGCATAATTCTCTGCTATTAATTGTAAAGAAGTGGCAAATAAACAATTAACTCCACTGCATGCCATTAACAATAAGTTGCTTTATGTTGACGGATCTATTCCCTGCCTCTGCTTTGGGTTCAAGCAGCACAAGCAATTGTGCGGCTGAGCTGCTTTGAGACAGCCTTATGTCAGAGATAAAGGAGTCACAGGGGGCATCTGTGTGCCTTCAACACATCCCAAGAGAGCCCCTAACATGGGAAAAGAGACTGCAAGTAATGACCATCCATGTCTCTGTGTATATAGGATGGTTGAACATGTGGGCGTCTGGCTCTCTAGGCTTGGCAAAGGACTGTTCAGTAACAGACATCCTGAGAGAGTAACTGATAATGTAGTATTGCCTCAACATCAAAGAAAGTCCTTTCAATGTTAAAAAGCATAATTTAGGAGCGTGGGAGTGATGGAGGGAGGTTTTCTAATTGCAAGAAATAACAAGATTCCTGAAGAAATCACAGCAACAGGAAAAGGAGGACGGGGCTGTAGTGGTGCAGGTTGAGAGCTTCAAGTTCCTTGGTGTCAAAAAAATTGTCCGATTAATCAGTATCGGCTTTTTTTGGTCCTCCAATAATCAGTATCGGTATAGACGTTGAAAAATCATAATCTGTCGACCTCTAACCCAGACTATTTGCATTGATCCCCCTTTTACGCTGCTGCTACTCTCTGTTTATTATCTATTATACTACCTACATGTACATATTACCTCGACTAACCGGTAACCCCCGCACATTGACTCTGTACCGGTACCGCCTGTATATAGCCTCGCTACTGTTATGTTACTGCTGCTTTTTAATTATTTGTTACTTTTTTTTCTTATTTATTTTCGGTTACTTTTCTTAACTGCATTGTTGATTAAGGGCTTGTAAGTAAAGCATTTCACTGTAAAGTCTACAGCTGTTGTATTCGGCGCATGTGACAAATACAATTTTATTTGATCTTAACCGTTTCAGTATTCCTGTAAACTGTGACATTGGGATTGAATACAAATGTATAGGCTATTTCAGTTTATATTTCAGTCATGACTGAATCAGTGATATTTATGTTTGTTTGTGGGAGGGAGTTGTGCATTTCCGTTGCCATACATAAGTTTCAGATCCATGGATGACTGGAGCAACCCATGACGAAAGATTCAAAAAGAGAGAATCCAGATTCATAATGACACAGTTTAAAGCGACAATACAGACATATCGCTCCTCCTCCGTCAGTGCCAGAATGATGAACTCAGGCTGAAAATACTCTGCCGATTCAAGGTGAAACCCCTGATAAGCTTACTTTCCTGTAAATGCAATATGACATTTTTTTCAGTCCGTGTCTCACTTCAAAGAACTTACTTTTAATCTGTCCTCTCCAACCCTCCCCTGGCGTGCTCATACTGAGAAAGAGAGAGAGGTGAGCAGGCTAGGAATTCCCTGGTTTGCACACATGCAAAGACTGACAGTCATGTTCTGCAAGCAGGTTGAGGCTCCGACACTGCAGACTGCAGCTGAGACCACCACCACTGTTAAGTTGTTAGGCCGCCAGCGAGGGAACAAGACCAATGCTTCAGCCTGACATTGAACCCTGCCAGCCCGGTTCTGATCGCAGGTGTGCTAGTAGGGCTCTTTGAAACAAAGACATCATACATTAGCTACATTGATTGGTGCAGCATAACAGAAAATGACACAGCGGTCCTCTCTCTCTCTCTCTCTCTCTCCTCTCCTCTCCTTCTCTCTCTCTCTCTCCTCTCTCTCTCTCTCTCTCTCTCTCTCTCTCTCCTCTCCTCTCTCTCTC
>NC_074678.1:31858714-31876214 GCF_029448725.1 Salvelinus fontinalis
TTCTCCTTTTTGGAAAAGAATGTTAACGTTTTCTAGTTTTTTTCTATCTCTCTTTCTTTCCACAGACCACTAATGAAATTTTGGAATGCTGACGTTCCAAGACTGTCAGCGTGGAGCACTTTCCAGTTTGGATCTTTATGCAATCTTTACTAAATTATAATTTGAGGTTCTCACGAAGGCGTTGTGATGAGTAACCTGTGTGAAGTGAAGCGTGTTGATAAATCACATGCGATAATCACCACCCACTTCTGCAAGGTACTGTGATGGCCTATGTCAGGGGTCTAACCTGTGACAACCTGTCCCTTAGGCAGAGAGAGAAATCAAATCTAATTAAATCAAATTTTATTGGTCACATACACATGGTTAGCAGATGTTAATGCGAGTATAGGGAAATGCTTGTGCTTCTAGTTCCGACAGTGCAGTATTATCTAACAAGTAATCTAACAAATTCACAACGACTATCTTATACACACAAATGTAAAGGGATGAATAAGAATATGTACATATAAACATATGGATGAGCCATGGCCGTGCGGCATAGGTAAGATGCAGTAGATGGTATAGGATACAGTATATACATATGAGATGAGTAATGTAGGGTATGTAGGAATTAATAAAGTGGCGTTTTTTAAGTGACGAGTGATACCTTTATTGAATCCATTTATTAAAGTGGCAAGAGATTTGAGTCTGTATGTTGGCAGCAGCTACTCTATGTTAGTGATGGCTGTTTAACAGTCTGGTGGCCTTGAGATAGAAGCTGTTATTCAGTTTCTCGGTCCCCGCTTTGATGCACCTGCACTGACCACGCCTTGATGATCTTTTTGGCCTTCCTGTGACATCGGGTGCTGTAGGTGTCCTGGAGGGCAGGTAGTTTGCCCCCGGTTATGCATTGTGCAGACGGCACTACCCTCTGGAGAGCCTTGCGGTTGTGGATGGATCATTTGCCATACCAGGCGGTGATACAGCCCGACAGGATGCTCTCGATTGTGCATCTGTAAAAGTTAGTGAGTGTTTTAGGTGCCAAATTTCTTCAGCCTCCTGAGGTTGAAGAGGCGCTGTTGCGCCTTCTTCACCACGCTGTCTGTGTGGGTGGACTATTTCAGTTTGTCCGTGATGTGTACGCTACTGTCCCGTTGACGTGGATGGGGGGATGCTCCCTCTGCTGTTTCCTGAAGTTCACAATCATCTCCTTTGTTTTGTTGACGTTGAGTGAGAGGTTATTTTCCTGACACCACATTCTGAGAGCCCTCACCTCCTTCCTGTAGGCTGTCTCGTCGTTGTTGGTAATCAAGCCTACCACTGTAGTGTCATCTGCAAACTTGATGATTGAGTTGGAGTCGTGCATGGCCACGCAGTTATGCGTGAACAGGGAGTACAGGACAGGGCTGAGAACGCACCCTTGTGGGGCCCCAGTGTTGAGGATCAGCGGGGTGGAGATGTTGTTTCCTACCCTCACCATCTGGGGGCGGCCCGTCATAAAGTCCAGGACCTAGTTGCACAGGGTGGGGTCGAGACCCAGAGTCTCAAGCTTAATGACGAGTTTGGAGGGTACTATGGTGTTAAATGCTGAGCTGTAGTCAATGAACAGCATTCTTACACAGGTATTCCTCTTGTCCAGATGTGATAGGGCAGTGTGCAGTCTGATGGAGATTGCATCGTCTGTGGACCTATTGGGGCGGTAAGCAAATTGGAGTGGGTCTAGGGTATCAGGTAGGGTGGAGGTGATATGATCCTTGACTAGTCTCTCAAAGCACTTCATGATGACAGAAGTGAGTGCTACGGGGCAATAGTCATTTAGTTCAGTTACCTTTACTTTCTTGGCAATAGGAACAATGGTGGCCATCTTGAAGCATGTGGGGACAGCAGACTGGGATAGGGATTGATTGAATATGTCCGTAAACACACCAGCCAGCTGGTCTGCGCATGCTCTGAGGACGCAGCTAGGGATGCCGCCTGGGCCGGCAGCCTTGCGAGGGTTAACACGTTTAAATGTTTTACTCACGTTGGCCACGGAGAAGGAGAGCCCACAGGCTTTTTTCATCTGAAGGACAGCCACTCTGTCTGTCAACACTCACGCACACACGCACACACGCACACACACACACACACACACACACACACACACACACACACACACACACACACACACACACACACACACACACACACACACACACACACACACACACACACACACACACACACACACACCAGTGGGAAAACTGCAATACTGCTTGCACACTCTTGCCCACATCTAGCTGATCTAGAGTGTAATCATTAGTGCAACAATTGCAAACAAGATTTTCTATTGAACAAAGGCAGGTTTGTTTATCCCCGTTTCGTTCCGTTTTGTTCTTTAAGAAACCTTTTTCAACAGAATTGGGGGAATTAAATACACACCTGAGCACACGCAAACACAGTTCACTTTCATAGCAGCCACTTACAAACAGCATGATCACTTTGCGCGTCCTTTTTGCATCTACGCGCTCTTCTCCTCTCACCTTTTCCCTTTGCTTGTGGTCTTCAGTGCACAACACATCAGATGGCTGTGACCAGGCGAAAAAAACTTTTCAAACCAAACCATCATATCCTAACCACTAACCACTACACACAGCCTACTTTAAAAAATATATATAATTATTTCACCTTTATTTAACCAGGTAGACCAGTTAAGAACAAGTTCTCATTTACAACTGCAACCTGGCCAAGATAAAGCAAAGCAGTAAGACACAAACAACAACACAGAGTTACACATGGGATAAACAAAAGTACAGTCAGTAACACAATAGAAACATCTACATACAGTGTGTGCAAATGAAGTAAGGAGGTAAGGCAATAAATAGGCCATATTAGTGATGTAATTACAATTTAGCAAATTAACACTGGAGTGATAGATGTGCAGAGGATGATGTGCAAGTAGAAACACTGGTGTGCAAAAGAACAAAAAAAGTAAATAAAAACAATATGCGGATGAGGTAGGTAGTTGGATGGGCTATTTGCAGATGGGATGTGTACAGCTGCAGGGATCGGTAAGCTGCTCAGATAGCTGATGCATGAAGTTAGTGAGGGAGACATAAGTCTCTAACTTCAGCGATTTTTGCAATTCGTTCCAGTCATTGGCAGCAGAGAACTGGAAGGAAAGGCGGCCAATAGAGGTGTCGGGTTTGGGATGACCAGTGAGATGACCAGTGCCTGCTGGTGCGCGTTCTACGGGTGGGTGTTGTTATGGTGACCAGTGAGCTGAGATAAGGCGGAGCTTCACCTAGCAAAGACTTATAGATGACCTGGAGCCAGTGGGTCTGGCGACGAATATGTAGCGAGGGCCAGCCGACGAGAGCATACAGGTCGCAGTGGTGGGTGGTATAAGGGGCTTTGGTGACAAAACGGATGGCACTGTGATAGACTGCATCCAGGTTGCTGAGTAGAGTGTTGGAGGCTATTTTGAAAATGACATCGCCGAAGTCGAGGATCGGTAGGATAGTCAGTTTTACGAGGGTATGTTTGGCAGCGTGAGTGAAGGAGGCTTTGTTGCGAAATAGGAAGCCGATTCTAGATTTAATTTTGGATTGGAGATGCTTAATATGAGTCTGGAAGGAGAGTTTACAGTCTAGCGAGACACCTAGGTATTTGTAGTTGTCCACATATTCTAAGTCAGAACCGTCCAGAGTAGTGATGCTAGTCGTTCGGGCGGGGGCGGGCAGCGATCGGTTGAAGAGCATGCATTTAGTTTTACTAGCGTTTAAGAGCAGATGGAGGCCACGAAAGGAGGGTTGTATGGCCTTGAAGCTCGTTTGGAGGTTTGTTAGCACAGTGTCCAAAGAAGGGCCAGATGTACACAGAATGGTGTCGTCTGCGTAGAGGTGGATCAAGGAATCACCAGCAGCAAGAGCGACATCATTGATATATACAGAGAAAAGAGTCAGCCTGAGAATTTAACCCTGTTGTACCCCCATAGAGACTACCAGAGGTCAAGACAACAGGCCCTCCGATTTGACACACTGAACTCTATCTGAGAAGTATTTGGTGAATCAGGCGAGACAGTCATTTGAGAAACCAAGGCTGTTGAGTCTGCTGATAAGAATACGGTGATTGACAGAGTCGAAAGCCTTGGCCAGGTCGATGAAGATGGCTGCACAGTACTGTCTTTTATCGATGGCGGTTATGATATTGTTTAGTACCTTGAGCGTGGCGGAGGTGCACCCGTGATAAGCACGGAAACCTGATTGCACAGCGGAGTAGGTACGATGGGATTCGAAATGGTCAGTGATCTGTTTGTTAACTTGTCTTTCGAAGACTCTAGAAAGGCAGGGTAGGATGGATATAGGTCTGTAACAGTTTGGGTCTAGAGTGTCACCCCCTTTGAAGAGCGGGATGACCGCGGCAGCTTTCCAATCTTTAGGATCTCAGACGATACGAAAGAGAGGTTGAACAGACTAGTAACAGGGGTTGCAAAAATGGCGGCGGATAATTTCAGAAAGAGAGTGTCCCGATTGTCTAGCACAGCTGATTTGTACGGGTCCAGGTTTTGCAGCTCTTTCAGAACATCTGATATCTGGATTTGTGTGAAGGAGGAGCTGGGGAGGCTTGGGCAAGTAGCTGCGTGGGGGTGCGGAGCTGCTGGCCGGGGTTGTGGTAGCCAGGAGGAAAGCATAGCCAGCCGTAGAGAAATGCTTATTGAAATTCTCGATTATCGTGGATTTATCAGTGGTGACAACACCATTGTCAACATAGCTACTAGAACTAACGCTTTAGTAACCCTGCTACAATCATGCAGTACAGTGTACAGTCAGAAAGCCGTTTAGCAGTTATACCAGCGGGCCCCGGTGACAAACCAAAAGCTTCCCTTTACTTAGAAAAGTTCCAGTGTTGGATTGCCATAGCCGGCTAAATAACATGAACTGTGTGTTTTAGTAGGCTAAACTAGCTGAAATCGCTAGCTAAGTAATTAAAAGTGAAAGAAAAATATATAAAGTGCATTTGGAAGGTATTCAGACCCCTTGACTTTTTCCACATTTTGTTACGTTACAGCCTTATTCTAAAATTGATTAAATCGTTTTTTTCTTCGTCTCATCAATCTACACACAATACCCCATAATGACAAAGCAAAAACAGGTTTTGAGAAATGTTTGCTAATTTATTTAAAAAAATATTACATTACATAAGTATTCAGACCCTTTACTCAGTACTTTGCTGAAGCACCTTTGGCAGCGATTACAGCATAGAGTCTGCTTGGGTATGACGCTACAAGCTTGACACACTTGTATTTGGGGAGTTCCTCCCATTCTTCTCTGCAGATGCTCTCAAGCTCTGTTAGGTTGGATGGGGAGCGTTGGTGCACAGCTATTTTCAGGTCTCTCCAGAGATGTTCAATCGGGTTCAAGTCCGGGCTCTGGCTGGGCCACTCAAGGACAACCAGAGACTTGTCCCGAAGCCACTTCTGCATTGGCTGTATGCTTAGGGTCATTGTCCTGTTGGAAGGTGAACCTTCACCCCAGTCTGAGGTCCTGAGTGCTCTGGAGCAGGTTTTCACCAAGGATCCCTCTGTACTTTGCTCCTTTCATCTTTGCCTCAATCCTGACTAGTCTCTGAGTCCCTGCCACTGAAAAACATCCCCACAGCAATGCTTCACCGTAGGGATGGTGACAGTTTTCCTTCAGACGTGTTGCTTGGCATTCAGGCCAAAGAGTTCAATCTTGGTTTTATCAGACCAGAGAATCTTGATTCTCATGGTCTGAGAGTCTTTAGGTGCTTTTTGCAAACTCCAAGTAGGCTGTCATGTGTATTTTACTGAGGAGTGGCTTCTATCTGGCCACTACCATAAAGGCCTTATTGGTGGAGTGCTGCAGAGATGGTTGTCCTTCTGGAAGTTTCTCCCATCTCCACAGAGGAACTCTAGAGCTCTGCCAGAGTGACCATCGGGTTCTTGGTCACCTCCCTGACCAAGCCCCTTCTCCCCTGACTGCTCAGTTATACTGGGCGGCCAGCTCTAGGAAGAGTCTTGGTGGTTCCAAACTTCTTCCAATTACTAATGATGGAGGCCATGGTGTTCTTGGAGACCTTCAATGCTGCAGAAATGTTTTGGTTAACTTCCCCAGATCTGTGCCTCAACACAATTCTGTCTCAGACCTATACGGACAATTTCTTTGACTTCATGGCTTGGTGTTTGCTCTGACATGCACTGTCAACTGTGGGACCTTATAAAGACAGGTGTGTGCCTTTCCAAATCATGTCCAATCAATTGAATTTGCCACAGGTGGACTCCAATCAAGTGATGATCTCAATGATGATCAATGGTAAAGGTATTTCTGTTTTTTATTTTAATACATTTGCTGAAATGTAAAAAAAACTAACAGTTTTCACCTTGTCAATATGGGGTACTGCATGTAGATTGCTGAAGTTTAAAAAAATGTATTTAATCAATTTTAGAATAAGGCTGTAATGTAACAAAATGTGGAAAAAAAATGTACGAAGCTCTCTCTTGCTCTTTCTCTTGCTTCTTCATTTAAAAAATGTATAATTTGTTAAAAACTGTTCAACTATTGTCTTTCTACCTCTTTGAGAGAACTACTCACCACATTTTATCCACTGCAGTGCTAGCTAGCTGTAGATTATGCTTTCAGTACTAGATTATTTCTCTGATCCTTTGATTGGGTGGACAACATGTCAGTTCATGCTGCAAGAGCTCTGATAGGTTGGAGGTCGTCCTCTGGAAGTTGTCATATTTACTGTTTAAGTCTATGAAAGGGCGTGAGAACCATGAGCCTCCTAGGTTTTGTATTGAAGTCAATGTACCCAGAGGAGGAAGGAAGCTAGCTGTCCTCTGCCTACACTACACTATGGTACTACCATATAGAGTGCTGTTGAGGCTACTGTAGACAATCATTGCAAAACAGTGTTAAAATAAATTATTTGGTGACATTAATATATTTAGTATTGCTTTACCTAAAAAAAAAGTTTTTATGTTTAACAATTTTTATTTTTATGAAAGAGCCTCCACACACACGCACGCACGCACGCACGCACACACGCACGCACGCACGCACACACACACACACACACACACACACACACACACATTCAACACATCACAGCGAAGGCGCTATGGCAACAGCACAGAGATGTGCAGTCTCCGCAGTGTGAGAACAATATTGACTTACCACACCTCACCACTCACAGCCCCCTTTCCAAAAATCCCTCCACCCCCTTCCTCACTCCCTCACTCCTTCCCTCTTCCTCCACCAGGTCCAGTGTGTCTGGTACAGTTTTCTGTATTTAAGGAAACTCACAGCACTGGCAGCAGTACAGAGGGGCTGGCAGCCCCTACCCCAGCCCGTACCTCAGCCCTCTTTCTACCCAGGGCCTGCTCTGGCATTGCTCTTGGCAGCAGTACAAAGCCCTGGGCAGGCATAGAGCCGTGTGGGTCAAGGGCTTGGGCAACGCCAACGCACATATGTGCCTGAGCTCGACAGGCCTCACCCTCCAACATGACCCGGCGTGGGGGGAGGGAAAATTAAGACAATAAAGCAGGCAGACGTGAGATAGAAATAAATATATGAGGTATTGTCATTATGGAGCCGGCAGGGGGTCCTGGAGCGGGAATGAAAGCATATTTGCCGTTATGGCCACAGGTTTGATCAAGGCCCATTTTGGGATTACCGCTTTGGCAGGAGGACAGCACACCACTGCGCTCTCAGCTGAAAATAGATTCTGTGAAATACGTCTAGTAAAATAAATAAGATTACTCACCTCTCTCCTTACAGTGTGAGAGGCTGAGTGAGGTCCTGCGGTTGCGTGCGTGCGATTGGGAAAGGTGAGAAGAGGTTAGAGAGTGGACTGAGGGAGGCAGGAAGGAACGAAGAGGGAAAGGGAGAGAGAGGCATCCCTGCTGTCAGCTCTCTAGTGTTTTCTCCCCTCGTTAGAACAGAGGCACCCTATTAAGGCACTGCCTGGAAGACTGGTTAGCAAATACAATGACCTCAGACCACACAGACTAGAGAGAGAGAGAGAGAGAGAGAGAGAGAGAGAGAGAGAGAGAGAGAGAGAGAGAGAGAGAGAGAGAGAGAGAGAGAGAGAGAGAGAGAGAGAGAGAGAGAGAGAGAGAGAGAGAGAGAGAGAGAGAGAGAGAGAGAGAGAGAGGATTAGGGTGTGCTGAGCTCATTGTTAAGGTTACTAACAGTTTAAGCAACATTCAATAAGGCAATACAATAAGGCATTTATCAGTTCAATAAGTGATTGCAAAAACATAACATAATTGTGTGAATTATTACATATAACTCAGAGTCCGTTGAATTCGGGATAGATCAGTTGCACAGCTGTATGCCTTAAGCCTACACACAAATCATGCGGATGGGCTGTCTACCATCAGTATTTACCATAGCCATCACTTTTCTTTACTGACCCGTCTGGAGGCAATTAGGAATAAAGGCCTGGATGGAGAAGTAAATAGCGGTGATATACAGTATACATGCATACTGTACATACGTACGTAATCAAGGGTGCAAATCAACTGACCGCACCACCATAGGATATGAATGTGTCAGTGGGCGGAATGTGAGACAGCGTGAAACTCAATCCGCTGTAAACCACTCTCTCCCTCGCACCCTCCACCTAGCGCTCCTGTCAGAACACTTATCCCTGATTGACAGCTGGCTGGGGGCTGCCAGGCCAGTCAGAGGTGGGTGCGGGAGTGAGGGGGCGGGATCTGGGAGAGTTAACCCCTGGTGTCTGGGACAGCTGCAGTGTCGCTGGGGCCCTGCTGCTGCATGCCATAAATTATCTCTAAAGAGGGTTTACTTTTTATTTTAATGGGGGCTGTAAATTTACGTTGTTGAGGCCCCGAGAGAGCTATTTTTAAAGGGGCACTCTCTGTCTTTTCAGCTCTCCCTTCTATTTCTCTAAGAGAGGAGAGGGGTGGAGACACTGGAGCTCTGCCATCCGTCTTGTGGTCTTTTTTACCTGCAGCCAGTTTGTACTTGATGGGCAACATTAGGAAACTAATAGAAATAAGCTTCTGTAAACTATACATCATACATTTCCACTACAGTGTGCCTGTACAGTGCAGTATGTGTGTGCTTGTATGCTTGTGTTAGTGTGAGTCATAATACAGGGAGACTTCCAGTAGTGCTGTTATGCTCTCATTGTTCCACACGGTAAAGTCCCTAACAGTTCCTCCCTCCTCCCTCTGCAGGTGCTGTTTGCTCTGAACCAGACCCTGCTGCAGCATGAGAGTGTGAGAGCAGGCAGTCTGCAGGGCTCCTTCACCACAGAGGACCTCATCACACACTATAACTGTGGAGACCTCAGCTCCATCATCTTCAACCATGACACTTCACAGGTACGTCCACCAGGGCTAGAAGAACCAGTGGGGCTAAAGCCGTGTTATTCCATCGTGGTCCTGAAGATACAGGCTTTTGGTCCTGCTCAGCACTAACACACCTTACCATCAAGCCCTGACCTACTATGACCACACACTATGGTTTTGGGGCGGCAGGTGGTTGGAGCGTTGGGCCAGTAACCAAAATGTTGCTAGATCGAATCCCCAAGCTGACAAGGTAAAAATCTGTCGTTCTGCCCCTGAACAAGGCAGTTAACCCAGTAGGCCGTCATTGTAAATAAGAATTTGTTCTTAACTGACTTGCCTAGTTAAATAAAGATTAAATTAAAAAAATTACAAAATGGTTGTCACACACCATGTACTTTAAATCCTCTATGGTCATACCAACTACAGTATGATCATATTTCAACATTCAAAAACACTGTACATGTATGTATAGAGTGAGGCAAAAAAGTATTTAGTCAGCCACCAATTGTGCAAGTTCTCCCACTTAAAAAGATGAGAGAGGCCTGTAATTTTCATCATAGGTACACTTCAACTATGACAGACAAAATGACGAAAAGAAATCCAGAAAATCACATTGTAGGATTTTTAATGAATTTATTTGCAAATTATGGTGGATAATAAGTAAAGTATTTGGTCACCTACAAACAAGCAAGATTTCTGGCTCTCACAGACCTGTAACTTCTTCTTTAAGAGGCTAAATACTTTTTTGCCCCACTGTATGTTGTCACACTGATTACACACTCATGGTTATCACCATTTAGGAGTCTGAACTAGGGTCAATTCAGCATATTACAATCACTTTACCTTCACAGGTGTATTATTAGGTCCAGACAAATGATGCAATAAGACATTATCTTCTATCTCCTTGGCCCCTAAAGACCATGCCTCCTACAGTCGTCTCCATCGTCCATCCACTAAATCAGTCCAGTTAGCCTTGGTTCTTATATAATAATAACACATAATTAACATTCCATACCACATGCTATAACCATCTAATGGTTGATGGCGGTGCCTGGCCGAGCTGATCTATGGCAGGCCTTATGAACTCTTCCGGAGTAGCAGGTGTTCCCTGATAAATGGATGGTAATCCCCTGCCCCCATGCTCTCCCAGCTCCATCTTCATTTACTGGGGGCCCGATGGGCCGCAGGGGGGAGAGGTTAATGCAGACGGCCTCCTCAGTCCCAGCCTCAGCCTATCCACCAGAGAGTGTAGCGCAACTAGGAGGTTCAAAGGGAGCAGGCTTGAGGAGGCCTCGGCCAGGGCCGCGACCAGAAGTGAGGAAGGGAGGAAATATTTCCCTGTCATTTCTCATTTCCTGAGCAGCCAATATTGAGTGCAGCTAATGGGCCTTCCTGTGATAGGTTATCTGCATGTGGTTACCCCCCCCCCCCCCCCCTTAACCCCCTCCCTTTGACCATTAAACGCTCAAGCAGTCCTCATTCATCAGAGAACTGCTGGGGCCTCCCTCCTCACTCTCTTTACTTTACTTTTCTCTGATTCTCCTTCTCTAGCTCAGTCACTCCCACAGGACTCACCAGTGCTAACCAGAGCAGAGAGAGAGAGAGAGAGAGAAAGAGAAAGAGACAGGACAAAAGGAGAGAGGGAGGATTTGAGGGAAAGGGTATTTAGAAAGAGGAAGGAGAAAAGTTTTAGAGATAGAGATACAGTATATAGACAAGGAGGGATCATCGCTGTATCAAAGAGAATGGTTCATGTCCCTGGTTACACATGGTGGCATATAGATCAAAGTGTTTGAATACAGTTCTTAGATGTACCATGAAATCCAGGTCTTGAGAGAAAGTAGAAAGACAGACAAAGAGAGAGAGAGAGAGAGAGAGAAAGAGAGAGAGAGAAAGAGAAAGAGGAGATTAAGAGACTGAGATCGGAGAGAGAGAGTGAGCGAGAGAGAGAGAGCAAGCGAGAGCGAGAGAGAGAAAGAGATAGAGAGAGAGAGCGAGAGAGAGAGAGCAAGCGATAGAGATAGAGAGCGAGAGCGTGAGCGAGACAGAAAGCGGAGATTAAGAGACTGTGAGATGGGATGAGAGTGTTTTGGGGGAGCGCGAGATAATTTGTCTTTTTTTCTTTGGGGGGTGGTTACAGGCACAATATTTACATTTATATAATTTCATATTCCATATATTTTCAATTCATTATTTCATACATTTACCTGTGGACTGCCACTCAGAAGAATAAAAAATTAATAAAAAATAGAACATTACAATAAGTGCATATCTACAAAGTCTTACTTACTTCAGTATAAACAGGGAAAAAAAGCTAAATAAAAAGTGGGCCTCCACCCCGACCCCCCAACCTGTCCCCACCCCCAACCCCCCATCCCATTCCCCCAACCTGTCCCCACCCCCAACCCCCATCCCATTCCCCTTACCTGTCTCCACCCCCAACCCCATCCCATTCCCCCAACCTGTCTCCACCCCCAACCCCTCATCCCATTCCCCTAACCTGTCTTCACCCCCAACCCATTCCCCTAACCTGTCTCCACCGCCAACCCCATCCCATTCCCCTAACCTTTGTGGCTTTCGTCGAGAAGCGTTGTCTTAAAAAAGAGAAACTCCTGGGGATAGGGACTGACAATGCCTCTGTTATGACGGGATTAACAATGGGGTCCATAAAGTGCTGAAGGAGGAGTATGGCCTCAAATATCTGGTTCTTATTCACTGTAGTTCTAAACATATTTAGGGTGTTTTTTACTCACTGTTTGTCTCCCCCACAACGTTATTCCTCTCTCCTACAGCGTCCATCACAATTACATGCACATGGCCAATTATGCAAATTAGGGGATGACGTCATTTAGTGACTTCTGGCGACTTTTAGGACAGCCAATAGCTACTTTACTTACTGAGGAGTTGGCAACACTGTCAGGGCACTAGCGTCCCACCTCGACAACATCCGGTGAAATTGCAGAGCGCGAAATTCAAAATACAAAAATCGTAATATTAAACATTCATGAACATATAAGTGTCTTACATTATTTAAAAGCATAACTTCTTGTTAATTCAGCCGCATTGTCAGATTTCAAAAAGGCTTTAGGTCGAAAGCATACCATGCGATTATCTGAGGACAGCGCCCCACACACAAAAGCATTAAACATTTTCCAAACCAGCAGAGGTGTCACAAAAGTCAGAAATAGCGATAACATAAATCACTTACCTTTGAAGATCTTCCTCTGTTTGCAATCCCAAGGGTCCCAGCTACACAACAAATGGTTGTTTTGTTCGATAAAGTCCTTCTTTGTATCCCTAAAAAGTCAGTTTAGTTGGCACGTTTGATTCAGTAATCTACCCATTCCACTCGTTCAACATGCAGACAAAGGAATCCCAAAAGTTACCAATAAACTTCGTCCAAACAAGTCAAACAACGTTTCTAATCAATCCTCAGGTACCCTAATATGTTAATAAATGATCAAATTTAAGACGGAATGTAGTATGTTCAATACCGGAGATAAATAACGAGGTGCAAGACTACAGTCAAAATGAGAGCCACCTTGAAAAACTATAATTACTAAGTCATTTTTCCAAAAACAAGCCTGAAACCCTTTCTAAAGACTGTTGACATCTAGTGGAAGCCATAGGAACGGCAATCTGGGAGGTATTCCTTTGAATCTCCTATAAACAAGCATTTAAATGAGCTGTGACCTCAAAAAAAATAAAAAATCCGGATGGATTGTCCTCGGGTTTTTGCCTGGCATATCAGTTCTTGCCTGGCATAACAGCCATTACACTTCAGAGTGTTTTCTAATCTATCTAATTATATGCATATCCTAGCTTCAGGGCCTGAGTAACAGGCAGTGTACTTTGGGCACGTCATTTATCCAAATTTCCTGAATACTGCCCCCTATCCCTAAAAAGTTAAATAGTAACTGTGTCCACTGGAGAATTGGGAGAGAGTGAGGTGATTGCTATCTAAGAGTTAACATATTTTTTGCATCAGTGCTGCCTGCCAAAAAATCTCATCAAAAATCTAAATCAAATCAAATTGTATTCGTCACGCGCTGAATACAACAGGTGTAAACCTTGCAGTGAAATGCTTACTTACAAGCCCTTAACCAACAATGTAGTTTTAAGAAAAAATAAGTTTTAAGAAAGTATTTACTAAATAAACTGAAGTAAACAATAAATAAATACAAATAAAAATGAAAAAAAAATAAGAAAAAAGAAAAATAACAAAGAATTTAAGAGCAACATAAAATAACAGTAGCTAGGGGGTACTGGTCAGAGTCAATGTGCGGGTAGTCAAGGTAATTGGGGTAATATGTACAGTGAGGGAAAAAAGTATTTGATCTGATTTTGTACATTTGCCCACTGACAAAGAAATGATCCGTCTATAATTTTAATGGTAGGTTTATTTGAACAGTGAGAGACAGAATAACAAAATAAAAATTCAGAAAAACCCATGTCAAAAATGTTATAAATTGATTTGCATTTTAATGAGGGAAATAAGTATTTGACCCCCTCTCAATCAGAAAGATTTCTGCCTCCCAGGTGTCTTTTATACAGGTAACGAGCTGTATAAACTTGAAGCTTTCTACCTGCTCCACTTTAGCCCCGTCGATGAGAATGGGGGCATGCTCGGCCCTCCTTTTCCTGTGGTCCACGATCATCTTTGTCTTGATCACATTGAGGGAGAGGTTGTTATCCTGGCACCACACAGCCAGATCTCTGACTTCCTCTCATCGTTGTCGGTGATCAGGCCTACCACTGTTGTGTCGTCGGCAAAGTTAATGATGGTGTTGGAATCGTGCTTAGCCATGCAGTCATGGGTGAACAGGGAGAACAGAAGGGGACTGTGTACACACCCCTGAGGGGCCCCGGTGTTGAGGATCAGCGTGGCAGATGTGTTGTTACCTACCCTTACCACCTGGGGGCAGCCCGTCAGGAAGTCAAAGATCCAGTTGCAGAGGGAGGTGTTTAGTCCCAGGGTCCTTAGCTTAGTGATGAGCTGCGTGGGCACTATGGTGTGGAACATTGAGCTGTAGTCAATGAACAGCATTCTCACGTAGGTGTTATTTATTTTATTTTTGTATTTTAAATTTATCCCCTTTTCTCCCCAATTTTCGTGGTATCTAATCGCTAGTAATTACTATCTTGTCTCATCGCTACAACTCCCGTACGGGCTCGGGAGAGACGAAGGTCAAAAGCCACGCGTCCTCCGAAGCACAACCCAACCAAGCCGCACTGCTTCTTAACTCAGCGCGCCTCCAACCCGGAAGCCAGCCGCACCAATGTGTCGGAGGAAACACCGTACACCTGGTCCCCTTGGTTAGCGCGCACTGCGCCTGGCCCGCCACAGGAGTCGCTGGAGCGCGATGAGACAAGGATATCCCTACCGGCCAAACCCTCCCTAACCCGGACAACGCTAGCCCAATTGTGCGTCGCCCCACGGACCTCCCGGTCGCGGCCGGCTGCGACAGAGCCTGGGCGCGAACCCAGAGAACACTGCGCCACCCGGGAGGCATGTAGGTGTTATTTTTGTCCAGGTGGGAAAGGGCAGTGTGGAGTGCAATAGACATTGCGTCATCTGTGGATCTGTTGGGGCGGTATGCGAATAAGAGTGGGTCTAGGGTTTCTGGGATAATGGTGTTTATGTGAGCCATGACCAGCCTTTCAAAGCACTTCATGACTACAGATGTGAGTGTTACGGGTCAGTAGTCATTTAGACAGGTTACCTTGGTGTTCTTGGGCACAGGGCCTAAGGTGGTTTCCTTGAAACATGTTGGTATTACAGACTCGGTCAGGGACAGGTTGATAAAGTCAGTGAAGACACTTACCAGTTGGTCAGCGCATGCTCGGAGTACACGTCCTGGTAATCTGTCTGTGAATGTTGACCTGTTAAAGGTCTTACTCACATCGGCTACGGAGAGCGATTGATTGATTGAGAGATTCAAGGAGCTATCATCTTTCAGTAACATAATAGATGCAAAGCATTGAATATTTATATTCAACCACTTCGAAATGAATGTTGTAACTTTGCCCCAGAAGCATTTAAATTCAGGGTACTCCTCCCACGTCATATAAAGGAATGTGCCTACCTGATTTAGGGGACAAAGTGAAAACTTTTGAGGAGTTGAGGCCAATTTCATTGTAAAATGTTTCCTTGGTGTTAAATACAGTCTGTGAACAAACCTAAAATGTATAAATTGATGGTTCAGATTATGGGATGCCAAGGTCATATTTTTCCATATTCTATTATAGTTAAAGGGTTGTTCAGATTCAATTAGATCTGTGGACCATCATTTTTTAATGGCTAGAGACTATTGATGCTAACAGCGCAGCTCATCACTCACACATACCTATGTAATTAGGTGTTTTTCATGAAGCTGTCCAGACCTTTTCATCACATTTAGTGCTGCAGCTCAATCAGCAGCCAGGTCACCCATGATACAAGTCAGTATTCAACATCCATCTTATTTTACAACGAAGCCTTACCCCTCCCCTAACCCGAACAGCACTGGGCCAATTGTGCGCCGCCCTATGGAACTCCCGATCACAGCTGGTTGTGATACAGCCCGGTATCAAACCAGGGTCTATAGTGACGCCTCTATCACTGAGATGCAGTGCCTTAGACCGCTGCACCACTTGGGAGCCTTCAAATGTTTGAGGACGTCGGGAGATGATGTAGAAAACTGGCCACTAGGGGCAGCAGTGAGCGCTGTTACCTTCAAGTCGGTTTGGGTTTTGCTAGGTGTTGTTGACAGGGATGCAGAGGGGCGTAAGCATCTGCCTCTGAATGTTCCAAAGGTTGCCATTTTGAATCCAGCATTTTAAGCCTATCCCAAACCTTAACCCTTGCCTTAACTATTCAGAGTTAATGCATAACCTTAACTTTTCTGAGTTAATGCCTAAACTTAACCCTAAACGTAAAAATACAGAGTTAATGCCTAAACTTAACCTTAAACAGTTTGAGATGTGACGTTTGCAACAACTTCGAAATTTGACAAACATGGATGAATGTCTAATTCTGACATGAGACTGTGAGAGCTAGTTGCAATCAGACACAGGCTTTGATCAGCAGCTACAGGTGTCCACATCATACAGTACAGTTCAGGGCCCTCCAGGCAATCAGTCTTCAAAGCCCCAAGAGACAACACACACACACACATACACACACACACACACACATTCCCTCACCCACCCCTGTACCCTCTGACCTCTTTTCCTGATAACCCCTTCCTGTCTCTCTCCATCTCTCTCTTCTTTTCCCCTCTCCCCTCGCTCCCTCCATCTCCACTGGGGAGAGTAGCCCTGGTCAGGAAGTGGAGAGGAACTTGTTCCTAACAAACACTTTGACCCCAGAGCTGTAAGAAACTGAACAGGATACTCCCTGAGAGCAGTACAGTGGGGCTCAGGTGCAGTCTGCAGCCTGGCCCTGGTGTGTATGTATGTGTGCAGCTGTATAATAGAGCAGGATCCTCAGCCTACCCCTGTAAAGGTGGCCCTTGAGGCCCCCCTCTAAACGCCAGACTCCCTCCCACTCCACTCCCATTCCCCTAGGACCTCTAATAATCCCTGCAGATTAACGGCCTGCCTAGCCCTCTGAGCCGGCCAAGAGCTGACTACAGCCAGGACGCTGTCGGCTGTAAATCAATCAAACCGCAATTAAACACACATTCTCTCTCACACACACACACACACACACACACACACACACACACACACACACACACACACACACACACACACACACACACACACACACACACACACACACACACACACACACACACACACACACACACACACACACACACACACACACACACACACACACACACACACACGTAGGCATGCAAACACACACACACGTAGGCATGCAAACACACATATACACACATCAGTAGTCAGTCCTCTCTCTCTCTCTCTCTCTCTCTCTCTCTCTCTCTCTCTCTCTCTCTCTCTCTCTCTCTCTCTCTCTCTCTCTCTCTCTCTCTCTCTCTCTGTAGCAGGTAGTCATTTTCCATCAGGCTGTCATGCTACACATGCTGGCAGAAATGTCAGGAACACTTTTTCCTGCCTGGTTGCACACTCACACATGTGCCAGGACGTCACTAACACCCTCCTTCTCTCACTCTGTCCTTCTCTCTTTCCTTGTTCTCTCACTCTGTCCCTCTCGCTTTCCTTTTCTATCCCCTTCCCCTCCCTCTC
>NC_074678.1:31878714-31883714 GCF_029448725.1 Salvelinus fontinalis
CCATATGGCCGATAACTATTAACGGCCCCCGCTGCATTTACCTTGGATGCCATTCTTCAGGAACCATGTCCAAACTACAGAAAGAAAACAAGAACAGGAGGAAAAGGGTGGCCTTCTAGAGTTAAGGCCTTCTAGAGTTACCTGTGTTGTTCCATGCTTTTTCCGGGGGTAATTAAACTATACAATGTGTGTATAATGTGGTTTGGGCAGGCCATTCATCTTGCCACAGCATCTGCCCCCAACACCCTCTCCCCCATGCCAAAATCTCCCCACAGTCCCAACGCTCTAGCAGCACCATGATACACGGTGTGTGTCTGACACTGGGTAATGACATATAGCGTCTCAAGGGCATTATTCATTTTCATACACAGCTTATTTATGAAAAGAGTGGGGATCATGGAGTCATAACATAACAAGCAGAAAATAAATACTCTCTGACTTTCTCTGGTGCCCCCTGTTGGGGGGAACGTTTCTGGCATGAGAGTGGTTTTATAGTGAAGTGAGCATTGCTGCTCCACTTTATGCAATTCACTGTATATGCTGCTCTGCTAGGTACCAAATAATCACACTATTAGTCAAAGGAAAGAATCACTGAGGCTATGGTACATGTTAGGACAGACTGTCTTTTCGTACAGTCTGAAACTCCCCCTCTCTCTATATATCCAGTGCTTTGTTCTGTACTGTATGATCCAGGGTGTTACTGTTACTGCTATGTACCGTTACTGTTACTGATACTGTTACTGTAGCGGTACTGTAGTGTTACTGTGGTGTTACTGTAGTGTTACTGTTACGGTCACTGTAGGGTTACTGTTACCGGGGTGTCACTGTTACCATTACTGTTACTGTAGTGTTACTGTACTGTGTCTGTTACTGTTGCTGTTACTGTCACTGTTACTGTAGTGTTACTGGGGTGTTACTGCAGTGCTACTGTTACTGTTACTGCAGTGTTACTGATACTGTTACTGCAGTGTTACTGTAGTGCTACTGTTACTGTTTCTGTGGTGTTACTGTTACGGGTACTGTAGCGGTACTGTAGTGTTACGGTTACTGGCAATGTTACTGTGGTGTTACTGTTACTGTTACTGTGGTGTTACTGTTACTGTTACTGTTACTGTGGTGCTACTGTGGTGTTACTGTGGTGTTACTGTGGTGTTACTGTTACTGTTATTGTTACTGTAGTGTTACTGTTACTGTTACTGTAGTGTTACTGTGGTGTTACTGTTACTGTTACTGCTAATGTAGTGTTGTGGTGGTGTTACTGTGGTGTTACTGTAGTGTTACTGATACTGTTACTGTTGCTGTAGTGCTACTGTTACTGGTACTGCAGTGTTACTGTTACTGTTACTGTTACTGTTACTGTTACTGTAGTGTTAGTGTTACTGTAGTGTGACTTTTAATTTTACTGTTACTGTTGCTTTTGCTGTTGCTGTTACTGTCACTGTTACTGTAGTGTCACTGTTACTGTTACTGTATTTGTACAGTTACTGTACGGTTACTGTCACTTTTGCTGTTGTTTAACTGTTATTGTACTGTTAATGTTATTGTTATTCTAGTGTTAATGTTACTGTTACTCTAGTGTTACTGTTACTGTTACCGTAGTGTTACTGTTACTGTAGTGTTACTGCAGTGTTACTGTAGTGGTACTGTTGCCGTTACTGTTACTGTTACTGTTACTGTACTGTTACTGCAGTGTTACTGTAGTGTTACTGTTACCGTTACTTGTTAATGTTACTGTCGTGTTACTGTTGTGTTACTGTTGTGTTACTGCAGTGTTACTGTTACTGTGGTGTTGCTGTCATGTTACTGTTACTGTTACTGTTACTGTAGAGCTACTGTAGTGTTACTGCAGTGTTACTGCTGAGTTACTGTTACTGTTACTGTGGTGTTACTGTTACTGTTACTGTAGTGTTACTGTGGTGTTACTGTTACTGTTACTGTAGTGTTACTGTGGTGTTACTGTTACTGTTACTGTATTTTTACTGTTACTTTTACTGTATTTTTACTGTTACTGTATGGTTACTGTCACTTTTGCTGTTACTATTACTGTTACTGTTATTGTTACTGTAGTATTACTGCTACTGTTACTGTAATATTACTGTAGTGTTACTGTTTCTGTTACTGGTACTGTAATGTTTACTGTACTGTTACTGTTACCGTAGTATTGCTGTAGTGCCACTGTTACTGTCACTGTTATGTTAATGTTATTGGTACTGTTACTGTAGTGTTACTGTTACTCTTACCATAGTATTACTGTAGTGTCACTGTTACTGTTACTGTGGTGCTACTGTACTGGTACTGTTACTGTAGTTTTTCTGTTACTGTTACTGTTTCTGTAGTGTTACTATTACTGTTACTGTTACTGTACTGTAGTGTTAGTGTTAGTGTTAGTGTTACTGTTACTGTGGTGTTACTGTTACTGTTACTGCACTGGTACTGTTACTGTAGTGTTACCACATTGTTACTGTTACTGTTACTGTAGTATTACCGCATTGTTACTGTTACTGTTACTGTAGTATTACCACATTGTTACTGTTACTGTAGTGTTATACTGTCAATGTGTTGTTACTGTTACTGTAGTGTTACTGTTACTGTACTGTTACAGTTACTGTTACTGTAGTGTTACTGTTACTGCTACTATAGTGTTACTGTTTCTGTTACTGTAGTGTTACTGTTCCTGTAGTGTTACTTTTACTGTTTCTGTTACTGTAGTGTTACTGTTACTGTAATAGTACTGTTGTGTTACTGTTACTGTTACTGTAGTATTACTGTAGTATTACTGTTTCTGTTACTGCTACTGTAGTATTACTGTAGTGCCACTGTTATGTTACTGTTACTGTTACTGTTACTGTTATTATTACTGTATTGTTATTGGTACTGTTACTGTAGTGTTACTGTTACTGTAGTGTTAATGTTACTGTTACTGTTACTGTAGTGTTAATGTTACTGTTACTGTTACTGTAGTGTTACTGTTGCTGTTACTGTTACATTTACTGTTACAGTTGTGGTAGTTTTACTGTTTTGTTTACTCTAGGGTTACTGTAGTATTACTGTTACTGTAGTGTTTCTGTTACTGTTACTGTGGTGTTACTGTACTGTTATTGTTACTGTTACTGTTACTGTAGTGTTACTTTAGTGTTGCTGTTACTGTATTGGTACTGTTACTGTAGTGTTTCTGTTACTGTTACTGTTACTGTTACTGTGGTGTTACTGTACTGGTACTGTTACTGTAGTGTTAGTGTTACTGTTACTGTAGTGTTAGTGTTACTGTTACTGTAGTGTTAATGTTACTGTTACTGTAGTGTTACTGTTACTGTTACTGTTACTGTAGTGTTACTGTTACTGTTACTGTATTGGTACTGTTACTGTTACTGTTACTGTAGTGTTAGTGTTACTGTTACTGTAGTGTTAGTGTTACTGTTACTGTAGTGTTAATGTTACTGTTACTGTAGTGTTACTGTTACTGTTACTGTTACTGTAGAGTTAGTGTTACTGTTACTGTAGTGTTAGTGTTACTGTTACTGTAGTGTTAGTGTTACTGTTACTGTAGTGTTAATGTTACTGTTACTGTAGTGTTACTGTTACTGTTACTGTTACTGTAGTGTTACTGTTACTGTTACTGTAGTGTTACTGTTACTTTTACTGTATTGGTACTGTTACCGTGGTGGTACTATAGTGTTACTGTTACTGTTACCATAGTATTACCGTATTGTTACTGTTACTGTATTTTTACTGTTACCGTTAATGTATTGTTACCTTTACTGTTACTGTAGTGTTACTTTTACTGTTACTGTACTGTTACTGTTACTGTTACTGTAGTGTTACTGTTACTGTTACTGTAGTGTTACTGTTATTGTGTTTTTTCTGTTACTGTTACTATAGTGTTACTGTTTCTGTTACTGTAGTGTTACTTTTACTGTTACTGTTACTGTAGTGTTACTGTTTCTGTTACTGTAGTGTTACTGTTACTGTTACTGTAGTGTTACTGTTTCTGTTACTGTAGTGTTACTGTTACTGTTACTGTAGTGTTACTGTTTCTGTTACTGTAGTGTTACTGTTTCTGTTACTGTAGTGTTACTGTTCCTGTGGTGTTACTATTACTGTTACTGTAGTATTACTGTTACTGTTACTGTTACTGTTACTGTAGTGTTACTGTTCCTGTACTGTTACTGTTACTGTTACTATTACTGTGGTGTTACTGTAGTGTTACTGTTACTGTTACTGTTACTGTTACTGTTACTGTAGTGTTACTGTACTGTTGCTGTTTCTGTTACTGTAGTTTTACTGTTACTGTTACTGTACTGTTACTGTAGTGTTACTGTTACTGGTGCTATAGTGTTACTGTTTCTGTTACTGTAGTGTTACTTTTACTGTTACTGTTACTGTAGTGTTACAGTTACTGTTACTGTAGTGTTACTGTTACTGTTCCTGTACTGTTACTGTGGTGTTGCTGTAGTGTTACTGTTACTGTTACTGTAGTGTTACTGTTACTGTTACTGTTACTGTTACTGTAGTGTTACTGTTACTGTAGTGTTACTGTTACTGTTACTGTAGTGTTACTGTTACTGTTACTGTTACTGTAGTGTTACTGTTACTGTACTGTTTCTGTTACTGTTACTGTTACTGTTACTGTGGTGTTGCTGTTACTGTACTGTTTCTGTTACTGTTACTGTTACTGTTACTGTTACTGTTTCTGTTGCTGTAGTTTTACTGTTACTGTAATGTTTCTGTTTCTGTTTCTCTACTCTTACTGTGGTGTTGCTGTTACTGTACTGTTACTGTTACTGTACTGTTACTGTTACTGTTACTGTGGTGTTGCTGTTACTGTACTGTTACTGTTACTGTACTGTTACTGTTACTGTTACTGTGGTGTTACTGTTACTGTACTGTTACTGTTACTGTTTCTGTTACTGTAGTTTTACTGTTACTGTTACTGTTTCTGTTACTGTAGTTTTACTGTTACTGTTACTGTTTCTGTTACTGTAGTGTTACTGTAGTGTTAC
>NC_074678.1:31886214-31987004 GCF_029448725.1 Salvelinus fontinalis
TTGTTTATTAATGTATACAGTAATGCAATACATACTAATATTTGTATTTTAGACAAGTTGCTTTTGTCTGTTATACAAGTTTGTGACTTTGTGTGTACACTGTGCATGTGTGTGTGTCTATGTACGTGTGTGTAATAGGTTATTGTTCAGTTTTGGACACATGTGTTTTGCAGTTGCATGTGAAGTGGTGGGTTAAAGCCATGGTTGTATTCTTGCACTCTAGATGTCGCCTGCTTTGTTACGACGCCTCCCCCTTTCTCTTTCTTCTCCCCTCTCTCTCTTTTTCCATCTGTCTCTGTCTGATTTCCTGTCTGCCTCCATCCCCCTTTATCACACAGACTCTATCTCTCTCTCCTCCATAACTCCATCTGCTCTGTCTCACTCTGTCTTTCCTTGTCTTCCCTCCTCCCAGTAGGAACGTTTTATGGAGCGAGAGAAGAGAAGACACCAGGGAAGGACGATTAGTGGTCTCCTTTGGATAGTTTAGTATTGTATTTGTACAGGTGTGGCATGGTGTGTGTTACTGTATCGGTGTGGGTGTGTATCATTTAACAGTGGTGCCTCTGTCTTAGTGCCCACCCTGTTGGGCTGACGTGTCCCTCTCTGCCTCCCCCTGCGTGAGACTGACGATGCACAGGCCCCGTCTCCCGTCGCTGAGCTGGGACTGTGGCGGGGAGACAGCCTTTTTTGGCTCTCATACATCTTTTACTCACACGTACACACACACGTACACACACACATATACACACAGACACACACACATACACACAGACACACAGAGACAGACACACATACACACACACAGTAGACAGGCAGATACACACACACAGGTGCTCATATAAGGTCCGTCTGATATTAGATTCACTACAAGTCAGAGCTGAAGAGGTGCAATATTAAAACATGTTTTCATCAGTCATCTCCCCATTAGCAGAAGACCCAGTGTGGAGCCCCATCACTTTTCTGTCTCCTCTCCTTACAGTCTCTATACAGCACAAGGCAGATTCATGACAACCTGTCACAAACGTAGTATTGACATTCTTACATATTTTTCAGTCCTGAGTCCTGACCCATAGCATTCTACATACAGTATGTATGACACAATCCCCTGTTATCATTATACCTACTAATAATTAATCTGGTGTAAGGTTAGGGGTTGGGCCCATAGTGCCAGTCCCTCTTTCTGTCAGGCCTGTATCCTCTCTCAGTCCCTCTTCCTGTCAGGCCTGTATCCTCTCTCAGTCCCTCTCTCTATCAGGCCTGTATCCTCTCTCAGTCCCTCTTTCTGTCAGGCCTGTATCCTCTCTCAGTCCCTCTCTCTGTCAGGCCTGTATCCTCTCTCAGTCCCTCTCTCTGTCAGGCCTGTAGCCTCTCAGTCCCTCTCTCTGGCAGGCCTGTGTCCTCTCTCAGCCCCTCTCTCTGTCAGGCCCATAACTTATATCCTTCTCTCTGGCAGGCCTGTAGCCTCTCTCAGCCCCTCATTCTGTCAGGCCTGTAGCCTCAGTTCCTCTCTCTGTCAGGCCTGTATCCTCTCTCAGTCCCTCTCTCTGTCAGGCCTGTATCCTCTCTCAGTCCCTCTCTCTGTCAGGCCTGTATCCTCTCTCAGTCCCTCTCTCTGTCAGGCCTGTATCCTCTCTCAGTCCCTCACTCTGTCAGGCCTGTATCCTCTCTCAGTCCCTCACTCTGTCAGGCCTGTATCCTCTCTCAGTCCCTCCCTCTGTAAGGCCCGTAGCCTCTGTCCCTCTCTCTGGCAGTCCTGTAGCCTCTTACAGCCCCTCTCTCTGTCCCTCTCAGGCCCTGACGTGTTAGCTTAGCATTAGCCTGTGTGCTGGTGTTGATCCCAGGCAGCTCTAATTAGATCTGTAGGGCTCATTAGTCTGCTGGTAGATTACATGCTTCATTAGCCTCTGGAACAGCTCATTCAGCACTAATGGCTGCTACGCCACATTGCACTGACACTTGTAGACTCACTCCATCTCCATAACTCTCCTCTAGCTAATACAAACACACACATTCTCTTTGTCACACACACCGGCACACATTGCATGTATTGCACGGACATACAAATGCATGCAGACACACAATGTCGATTACACTTGCAATTTTTTACACAATTTGTCTAAAGTCTGTCATTAATTACTATGTATCAGCTGATCTGAGAGCTAAAAATGTATCTAACATGTAGCAGAGGGACTTGTTGCAATAAAGAGGGGATGAGGGGGTGAAGGGTGGAGGAGAGGAAATGACATAATGAAAGTTGGAGCAGGAATGAGATGAGAGCGATAAAGAGACCTTTGAGTGGGGGTCTATGAGGATGCCATGGCTTCCATCACATTCATGCACAGCATAGTTACCGTCAGCATGTGTGTGTGTGTGTCTGTCTGTATGTCTGTCTGTGTGTCTGTGTGTAAGAAAGGAGCCTTTCTCCAGACGCCTGCCAGCTGCCCTCCCCCTCCCCTCCTGTCCTAGCAGAGAAGGAGTTAAGACCTCAGCTGTCAGCAACAAAAACAAACTGAGGGGGCAATTTTCACTAAATGTTTTAACCCCACCACAGGCCCAGCCCAGCAAATCCCTGTCTCCCCCTCCTCCCGATCCTTACCTCCTTACCTCCCTCTTTCATCTCTCTTCTTCCGCAGTCTCTCTCGCTCCTTCCCTCCTCCCTCTCTCTCTCTGTCTCTGTCTGCCAGGGGAGGTTCACACACAGCAGTGTAGCAGCAGTGACTGTAGCCTGTGGGGTCTGGCAAACACAGAGTGAGAGCATACAGACTGTCTAAATATGTAATGCCAGCAGGAAACACTTTAAATGTTCCTACAGATAATCACTAGCCCCTACAGTGGTCCTGACATAACCCATGTGGTGCAGAACCAAGGATGTCATGGTCAGGCTGTGTGTCTCTGAGTATGCAGTATAAAAGGGGTTGACCTACAGGGGGTAAATAAGTATAAATGGCTTTTTTTGACTTGATACATTAGGGGACCTGGACCGAGACACGTCCGTTCACAAACATTGGTCATCACACCATTCAGAGGGTCTCACCCACTCCACGGGGAGTAGTCAAGATGTGATGTGTGTTGTCTTAAATAAACAGTTGTAGAAGGGTGCTATTACCCAAGGAATCATTCACTGTTATACATATAAAAATGGCCAATGGTGTCTTGATGCATTAGGGGACCAGATCTGGGACACGACCATTCCCAGTCATCGGTCATCACACCCCACTGGTGGAAGCACTTATTGGGCTGCATGCATAGGAAATGAAATCATTATGAAAAGGAGGAGGGGAGGAGAAAGGGATGAGGAGGGGTAAGGAGGGGAAACACTCCTGATTCCCATTAATCCCACTACTAAAACAGAGCCTGAGAGCTTCAGGGGGGAATTTCCTGATTCCTTCCTTTAGATTGACACGTCAAGCAAGAGCTGCTCTGTTCAACAGCATGGTTCAGCTAGTTCAGATGTGATACGACTAGAATTCCTCTCCCCCGGTTTGTTGACTGGAAGGCTGGGAGGTGATTTATAGATGAGCTGGTACTGTAGAAGTATACATGTACACCCAGGGTTACAGTGCAGGGATGCTGGAGTTATTAAAGCTTTGTTACATTACTCATTCTCACATTGTGGAAGGGGCTGATAGTACTCTGGCAGTGAGTCAGACAGGGACTTCCCCGAGCATTTATACAGAGGCAGGAACACACTCACACGCATGCACGTGCCCACACACAAGATTACATGCATACACACGCATACCCACATATACACACACACTTGCACGTTGTGAACGCGCGCACACATACATCAGATAGCACTCATATTTCCAATTAGGGTAGAGGAATGCATCCTTATTTTCCTTGGCCAACTTTTTTTCTTTGAGTCCAGATTTGTTGGGTTTGTTTCCATTCCATCACCACCCCTTTGTCTCTCTCCTCATCCCTCTCTTCTCTTGTCCTCTCCCTTTTTTTCATGGTCTGTTGTTCCACAGCCTGTGAAGCAACAGCTTGTGTTTGTTTGCAGCATAGTAACAGTGGCCAGCATGTGTTCTGTGTGTTCGTGTGTAGAGGTCTACGCCATCGTCCCCCTCCTCCACCTCAGGTGTCCACCAGCCAGCCTGCCTGCCCATGCTCTGAGAGCATGGATCCCTCTCTTCTTCTTACGCTGGTACAGCCTCCCTCTTCCACTTGCCTGTCCCTATCCACATCACTCTCTACAGTAGAGGGATTATCCCTATGTCCACTCACCATTCAGCGTCGCTTGACTATATTGACAGGGTGCAGGGATGGGTATAGGGAGGAGTGGAGCAAGGACAGGCTGAGGGAGGAATGAGGTGCTGACACGGCTGGAGTTAGGCCCACAAAGCCCTCAGCCTGGGTGGCAACCAGACACACGCTACTATAGAGGAGAGAGGGATGGGGCGAGAAAGAGGCTGAATATGTGGCTATTGAATGTGTGTGTTTGTGTGTGTTGCAGGTGTGTTTGAATGTTTGTTTGTGTGTGTGGGTTTTTTGGGTGTGGTTGAGGGATTGAGTGCGTTTTTACATATAAAATTTGGAACCCTCGTTCGGTTTCCTGGAGCATAACATAAATGTTATTCTACAAACTATGTTTTGCTTTTACAAGACCTGTAAATAACTGTTTCAGGGTAGGATTTGAGAGATGCACATTCTACATAACGTTAGCAACATTCTACATAACGTTAGCAACATTCTACATAACGTTAGAAGCATTCGACATAACGTTAGCAACATTCTACATAACGTTAGCAACATTCTACATAACGTTAGCAACATTCTACATAACGCTAGCAACATTCTACATAACGCTACAAACATTCTACATAACGTTAGAAACATTCTACATAACGTTACAAACATTCTACATAACATTAGAAACATTCTACATAACGTTAGCAACATTCTACATAACGTTAGCAACATTCTACATAACGTTAGCAACATTCTACATAACGTTAGCAACATTCTACATAACGTTACAAACATTCTACATAACGTTAGAAACATTCTACATAACGTTACAAACATTCTACATAACGTTAGCAACATTCTACATAACGTTAGCAACATTCTACATAACGTTAGCAACATTCCACATAACGTTAGCAACATTCTACATAACGTTAGCAACATTCTACATAACGTTAGCAACATTCTACATAACGTTAGAAACATTCTACATAACGTTAGCAACATTCTACATAACGTTAGAAACATTCTACATAACGTTAGCAACATTCTACATAACGTTAGAAACATTCTACATAACGTTAGCAACATTCTACATAACGTTACAAACATTCTACATAACATTGGAAACATTCTACATAACGTTAGCAACATTCTACATAACGTTAGAAACATTCTACATAACGTTAGCAACATTCTACATAACGTTAGAAACATTCTACATAACGTTAGAAACATTCTACATAACGTTAGAAACATTCTACATAACGTTAGCAACATTCTACATAATGTTACAAACATTCTACATAACGTTAGAAACATTCTACATAACGTTAGCAACATTCTACATAACGTTAGCAACATTCTACATAACGTTGGAAACATTCTACATAACGTTACAAACATTCTACATAACGTTGGAAACATTCTACATAACGTTAGCAACATTCTACATAACGTTAGAAACATTCTACATAACGTTAGCAACATTCTACATAACGTTAGCAACATTCTACATAACGTTGGAAACATTCTACATAACGTTAGCAACATTCTACATAACGTTAGCAACATTCTACATAACGTTAGCAACATTCTACATAACGTTAGCAAGCTAGCTAGTTTACAACGTCACAATACCTGGTACTCTTTTCCTGGATTTTGGAACCGTTTCTCACACAGGTCCAGGATTCGTTTCAGCCTGGGTTCGTTTGCGTTTCACACATGCTTTATAGCGTGGATCAGGGTACCTAAAGCTCCAGGATCATACAGGGGATACGTGAAAGCACCCTGACAAATCAAGAAAGAGAGAAGAATGCAAGATATCAGAAATGCATTTTCTCGATCCTCTAATGGTCTCTAGAGTCCGACACATTCCCTCTGAGAGAGACAGACCAGACAGAGAGGAGGGTACACTTGGCCCCCTGTAGCAGGTGTGTGTTGCTGGCTACAGTCCTTAACTTTGTGGCTGTCTGGTGGCCAGGAAGAGAGATGACCACACACACACACACACACACACACACACACACACACACACACACACACACACACGCACACACACACACACACACACACTTCTAATTCATCCCACACATACCCCGGACCAGACTAAATGACTTCCTCTGCCTGTGGTAACCATACGCCTCAGTAAGAACTCTGTTAAGACTGTTTATGTATGACATCAAACAGAGACAAAATAAACAAGACACATCAGACAGCTTGACCTCACAGGAGGAATAGACAGGGCTTTTTTTCACTGACCACAAAAGTGCTTCATAGCTGAAATTAATAAAATATCTGCTTTACACAGACATGGGGGTCATTGAAGCTGTCTGCGTCCATTCTGGGAGCAGCCTTCAGCTGTGGAGGGGACAGGAGAGTACAGGAGAGAGGAGGAGAGGAGTAGAAAGGCAGAGTGGAGGGGGGTAGGAGTAATGGTGGCTATTCAGCAGCCTGATGATCTGGGTGTAGAAGTTATTGGCCAGTCTGTTAGTTTTAGCCATGATGCTCCTGTACTGCCCGCGTCTGACTGATGGAAACGGGGAGAACAGGCCGTGGCTCGGGTGGCTGAGGTCCCTGATGATCTTCTTGGCCTTCCTGCGACACCCCCCCACCTCCCTCCTCTCTCCTCTCTCCCCTCTGGAGGGGCCTGGTGTGGGGGAGGGAGAGTGCTGTAATCTGGCCGTCTGATCTGGCCGACACTCTGCGGTAGCCTCTCCTCTCTCATCATGCCAATCCCAACGCAGCCTTTGAACTCCGCCGCCAAGAAAGTGTAGTACCGCTTTTTTCTCCCTCAGGAATGATCAGAAAAAGCATAATAATAAAATAGAGGGTCTGAAAAAATCTGGCGAGCTAGGGAGCTTGAAGATTGTCAGCGTGCTGTTAATAAGCTGGAGGAGCGTGCGGAGGGGGTGATGTCAGAGAGCATTAGGTCTTATTGCTGGGTTGAGTGACACCTGGGATTATCATCTGTAGAGAGGAATAAAACAGCTTTCATCAGAGTGGGGCTGGGGCATGTCTGTTTGATGTCAGAGTGAAGGAATCACACACACACACACACACACACACACACACACACACACACACACACACACACACACACACACACACACACACACACACACACACACACACACACACACACACACACACACACACACACACACACACACACACACACACACACACACGTACACATGCACACAGGGGGTTTGGGGAAGGAGGCCAGGAGTGCACTACAATATGGGGTCATTAGGAACAAGTGTAGTGAATGATCAAGGGCCAGTATGTGTTAGGAACTAAGGATGGTATCACTGCCACCATAACAGGCTCTGCCCTGTCTCTTCAGACCTCTGATTCAGACTAGAGACTATCATGTCTCTTCAGACTAGAGACTATCATGTCTCTTCAGACTAGAGACTATCATGTCTCTTCAGACCTCTGATTCAGACTAGAGACTATCATGTCTCTTCAGACCTCTGATTCAGACTAGAGACTATCATGTCTCTTCAGACTAGAGACTATCATGTCTCTTCAGACTAGAGACTATTATGTCTCTTCAGACCTCTGATTCAGACTAGAGACTATCATGTCTCTTCAGACTAGAGACTATCATGTCTCTTCAGACTAGAGACTATCATGTCTCTTCAGACCTCTGATTCAGACTAGAGACTATCATGTCTCTTCAGACTAGAGACTATCATGTCTCTTCAGACTAGAGACTATCATGTCTCTTCAGACTAGAGACTATCATGTCTTTTCAGACCTCTGATTCAGACTAGAGACTATCATGTAACCATCTGTCATCATTACTAAAGAGAAGAGATTTTCTGGACGACATTGCCTGATCAGGAAAAACTCTGCGCCCTATCTGAGATGTGAACTGACCTGTTGTGTTTCCTGTTAGGTCACTTCCTGGGGAACCACAGTGTGTTGGACATCCTGAGACAAGAGGGCTATGAGGTGGTGCACACACCATCACACTACCAGGAACCAATCCCAGAGTGAGTACAGAGACACACCCCGCCCACGCAGCAGGGCTACAACCCAAATACACACACACACAGACTACAGTATTGTTTACGCACTAACACAAACACACACATTGATACATGTGTGTATGGGCATTGAGCACTAATTCATATGAACCCTCTTACAAACACAGTCACAAGTTACCCCATAACTTTACAATCCCACATCAACTAGAGCAGAAACACATGACATGTACTAATTGACCCCCACAGATGTGCTAAATGTAGCACACATGTTTCAGTACATGTAGTACACCATAACAACCAGAGCTCAGCTAAGTAGGAATCCTTTGATTCCCCCAACCCTCACTCCCTCACCCCGCCAGCTGTGAGAGGTGGGCCAGCCCGCTCCTTGCTACCCCTTGGCATGGCTACCTCATAGAAAGGCCTCAACCATTTGCCTCCTGGAGAGGGGTGCTCCATCTCCTCACGCAAACCAGCCCCCAGTCTCCCGTGAACTCTCCCACCCCGAACAGGCAGGCAGCAGCAGGAGGACTTGGGGGGGGGGGGGGGGGGGGGGGGGGGGGTTGATCCAGGGGCCGAGCAGGTTGGGCCCATTAAAATAGCAGCGCTAATGGTTACAAGACTCACATGAAATAGGGTGAAAATGGAACAATTAGGAACAATAAGGGAAATCGCATAAAACAGACCTACGTTAAAACCTCCCATCCAGCCACTGCTTTTACAAACTCACTTCCCCACTGCAAATTCCAGCTGTAACCAAGCCGTTCCTTCCTGGCTCATACACAGAGCAGGCCCCAGCCGAGCTGAAGGCCACAGCAGTTCTGTTTCAAAAACTGACAAGTGGACTGATTGTGGTCGAAACACAAAAACACAAAACCCCTCAAAGCATGTTGTGCTCTCTGATATGAGGTGACACAACAACACAATACATCAGGAAGCTTGTCGGGTGTTTATCAAGTGTAAACCTCAAAACTGAGCCTCTGAACCCAGAGGCATCACGTGTTCTCTGCTCAATAGAGATATTATGACAGAAGGAAAAAGTGACTCAGTGTAGAGTGGCTATAGGAGCCAGCCACTGTAGTCAGTGTAACACTGGCAAACACAGAACTGAGCACTGTGTTGTCTGGACCTGGGGCCTCATTATGATGTCAAACCTCCAGGGTGTTTACTGATGGGAAAGCAATATGACCCTTCATATACATAGTAGGAAGAAGTTTCCCCTAGATGTTGAGGTATATGGGGTTTGGGGTTTTCTGATCCTTTATCTGTGCCTACAGGCAACTACCGGTAACCAGATAGGGAAGGACAGGTAAGGAATGGACTCCTTGTGGATTAGTGTAGGGCCGTGTTTCAATACTTTTGAAATCTATTCTAACTTCCTCCTTTCCTGCTCGCACATGATTGTGTTGATCAAAGCAATGTAATAGAACCCTTACTTTCACCTATCCGACCATTACATTAGTGACTACTTCAATGAAATTAATATGGTAAGGATGAATTTCTAAGGTATTGAGTTGTCAGGGTGGTTGGGGCAGATGTCACTCAGACAAGCCTCCACATGGGTTACAGATTCCTCCCTTGTGGCTTGTTTTGACACTTTGTAAACTTTTTACACGCACAGAGGGCATTGTGTTCCTGTTTGAAGTTCAAAGCCCTTTGGAACATATAGATAGACTAGAGAGCACCGTGATGGTCAGGTCACCTTAAACCACACACCATTACACATTCACACACAGCATACTAGGAGAAACTCCCTAAAATATCTGACATAATATGCTTAAACTGCTCACCAACATTGTTCAGTTATCTTTCATCTATTCTAGTGATGAGTGAACATACAGCCAGGTATATACCATAGTGCTATGATATTTAATAAGCATATAGTGTTCTGTTCCACAGAGAACCAACAGAGAACCCCAGCGATGGGGGCTCCGATGCGGGTACAACCTCTCCCTATGACTGGGTGACCAGCCCCTCAGACCTGGATGGTAGCCTGGATGGTTTGGAGGAGCTGGAGGATGAGGAGCTACCCCACATGCTGCTGCCAGATAGCCTGAGCCAGCTAGAGGAGTTTGGGAGACATAAGCGCCCCCGGAAGGCCCACCGCAGCCATGGCCGCCCACGCCTCTTCAGTGACCTGTGGGTTCGCATCGGTGACGGGTGAGAGAAGAAGAGAACAAATACACACACTGTCTCTAGGTCTTTAATGAAACCATTCAATGACAACAGAAAATTGCATAAAATGAAGAGTAGCAGACAGTGCCACTGCACACTCATAGGACATGATGGACACTCACACAGCAAGAGACCACAACAAGCTCTACCACAGTGCTCCTGTTAACCTGACTGATCTTGTTATCCTACCCTCCAGCACCACAACTCCTCAGCCTAATGTGAGGATAACCAATGGCTATGTGACGGTGGAGCCTCTCCTCACCCACCAGGAGCAGAGGAGGAGGACAGGCCTCTACCCTCCAGTGGAACCCCCCAGCCAGGCCTCACCCTCAGCGCTGCCCACCCCCAGCTCAGCCCAGTACACCATCGGCACCACCCACGCCCTCACCTGCCTACTAACGTTACTCACCTCGCACCTGCTGTTCACCTCCTGACCACATGGTGGAGCTCTCTCCACAGACAAAAACTCACACTGTCTCTATACCTGAGCACCGTTATGTGCCAAGAACCCTAGAACATACAAAGATCTACATATAATGATTCTGCAAATGGGAACTGAAGGTGGAAATGAACTGCTATGGGCATGGAACATACACAGAACATAGAACAGGTAGACGTGGATATGAGGGTAGAGAACAACAGACAGACACACCAAGGACTTCTGAGACAGAGCTGTCCGTCTTCAGGCTTCTGTGAAGGGAGCAGGATCAGTCTGTGAAAAGTTATTTAAGCTCACACTGTGGTGGAATAACTTTCACCCATGACAAATAGATAAACGGTCTCTATCAGAGAACTAATGGAAGATACTGTATATACGACATCCATATTATGAAGTTGTCAGTTGTAGAGGCCAAGTCTTAAAATCACAAGAAAGCAATATGATAAATAATAATAAATGTTATTATTATGAATAATATTGATATTAATGATGAGAAAAGACATACTAATCACTATAATAACAGCTATAACTCTGTAATAAGGTCTGATATCTTAAAGACATTGGACATTTTTGTAAATTGTGCATTTTGTTCATAAAGAAATATTGTATATTTATTATTTCTCGAAGAGTATATTTTCTTGCATTTGATGATTCCTGGAAAAATAAACTTTTGGAAATTCACTCAAGTTTCTTGGAGTTCCTATTTCTCTGGGCCTGCATTTCAATACTAATGCCAGTTAGTATTCCATTTCAAGCCCGGTGCGCTAATGTAAAGGTAAGCTTAGACCAGGGGTGTCAAACATACGGCCCGCGGGCCGGAACCGGCCCCCAAGGAGGTTCGATCAGGCCCGCAGGATAATTTGAAAGTGGAAAAAATGCATAAAAGACATGGAATTAATATTTTTAATTCGCTGCAATTCATGGATTATCCGCTAAGGGGCGCACTCTTTCCATCAGAGTAGAAGACAAGCCGCATCACTGAGACAGACTGAAACAGCAGACGGTATCAATGCGCCATCTGCTGCTTGTTACGACGTTGTTAATACCTTGGTCTCTACCTCTCCGCTACACCCTCATTAGCCAAAATGTCGTTATCCAAACGGAGAAAAGTAGATAAGGAGTGTAGAATTTTCAAAGAAAAATGGACCACGTCCTATTTATTTACAGAGATGCACGGAAAACCTTCGTGCTTGGTGTGTTTGCAACAAGTTTCGGTATTGAAGGAATATAATATTCGACGCCACTACGAGACTCATCACAGCGAAAAATATGACGGCTTGCAAGGACAACTGAGAAGAGATAAGATTAACGAATTGCTGGCGGGTCTGAGGAAACAGCAGTCAACTTTCATCCAGAGCCGAGAAGTCAGTGAAGCAGCGGTAAAAGCCAGCTACCTAATTGCTAGCGAAATAGCATTAGCATCGAAGCCGTATTCCGACGGTGACTTTGTTAAACGATGATATTTTTCAGTACCAATTAAAGTTTTGTGCCTTTGTACAATCAGTGGGATCAGTTGCAATGCATATTTGTGAATGATAAAAGTAAATTGCACATTTGTCTAAGGAAATATGAGGTGTTTCATGAAATGTTTTGTAAAAGGATAGTTCATTAAATTTCAATATTTTCCTAATGTTCTTGTGCTTCTTTACACCAAAACAAAGGAAAGACATGATATTTTGGTTATTTATAGCAGAGTATGGTATAATTTTAATGGTCCGGCCCACTTGACATCTCCCTAGGCCGTATGTGGCCCACGATGCGAAATGAGTTTGACACCCCTGGCTTAGACCTACAGAAAACGTAGAGGGGAATTCTCCAAGAATTGAATTCACTGCCCTCTACAGGATCCAATTGGAATGCAGGGATTGTCATCAAGTTACACGGCATGGTTCCACTTTCACCACCAGATGGCAACAGCGGCTTTAACAAAAAACAACAATCACAAAACGCTCAAGCTCCAATATGAAACCAATTAAGACTCCATGGTCATGGACACTTCTGCTACTCCCACCACTTTCAGCAACGCTCTTGTTAGCTTTTATGTAGTCACAGTATATATATTATGTAGAATTTCCAACAGTGTAGGCTTTAGCACAATATGTTATCTTTCTGCAGCAGGCAAGTCTACAACAGGTGGCAGTGGTGACAGTGAGTTGACTATTCAAAGAACTCAAACAAAGGTAAGTGCTTAGTTTATTTATATATATAGATAGATATAGCACTTTGAAAACTAGAAACTAGGATTCTCGTATTTTTACTGGTGTCATATTATTTTATCTAATCAAATTCAATATAGATCTCACCATAGGGCTATGCCTTTATTTATTTAGACGTGTCATTTGATTTAAAAATCGAAACACAATTTCAGTGGTTAAATTAATTTGGTTATTGTTGGCAGCCTGGTTAAAAAACTATTATACTTTTTTCAGTTAAGAAAACGACTCATTGACTTGTAACCAGTTGACGATATTGATCCAAAGAGTATTAAAACATGTTTTACAGTGTCGTCCTATTCCACACTGCATCTACCAGAGTAGGCTACCGCTCTTTAGATGTAATTTTACCTTTGGTATTTGATTTGTTAAAGTCTGTTTTTTTTGTGCAGAATAAAACAAAAGATCGTTATTTCTTTGTTTCTTTGTTCAAACTGTCAATTCAACGTGACAAGTTTCTGACTAATATTGCCTAATGTGAGCAATCATCATACAGTATAGGCCTATGCAAGGAAAAGAGAGGTTAGTTCATTTTCTGAATTGTGGGAGCACCGTTTCACCTACAAGACACACAACGGTGATTAAAACGTTATTTTTTCAATGGGACAGTATAATATTATGATTGGCCTCAACCCTTATCTAGGCAAAGTCTATCTATTTATATGAAACATGTTATTTATTTATTCATTCATTCATTATAATTTTCATTTAGTTATTGTCACACATTCAGTCATTCCCGAAGTCCACGTTGACCCACGTGACTCATGCATGTAGTTGCTGGATGTTCCTCTAGTACTGTACGCCGGCTGCTTTTAATTAACCTAACAGAGCCTTGCACTGGAGCCATCTGTTATAGGACGGCAACCAAAAATACTAGACCTATGTCGTCCTGTATTTACTGGAAATATGGGTATGCTAATACATGGAAAAAAAGAGTAATAACAGACATTATTGTTGAACGTGTTGAATGTGTTTATCATGATGAAATATTGAGGCATATAGCTAGATATTGGAGCACAGATAGGCTTCATATTTATTCCAAAATATGCATTCTTAATCGATATCATAATAGTTTAAAAAAATCTAACGCACAGAGCATTGGTTGACTGCAACGTGTTTCACCATATAGTAAACACAAACCAGATTCAATGAGCTCAATCATTATGACCCTTATGATCCATCTATTCCATTCTGTATGAGACTATGATAATATGTAACATTCCATTTGAGATTGAAATCCATTTAAGTTTCAAAATATTTTTATTGAGAGACACCTGTTCAAATTGGCAGCAAACATACACTTTTGTCAAATGAAAGATAAGGAAGTAGCACAATCAGCTGATATGAATTGATGCAACATGAAAGATACAAAACACAATCACAACTCACTCAATAAAGTACAATTCCCAAACCTTATAATACAAATCAAGTATAACAGTGTGAATGCTTCTAGTGACAGCCACTCCTTCACAAGTAGTATACTTGTGTAGGATACAAGTAGTATCTGTACAGCACTTCGAGATAATAGCTGATGTACGAAGGGCTATATATAAAATAAACTTGATTTGATTTGATATCAACTGCCACAGCCATTACACCAAGTTGTTCTGATAGTGGTTGCTTGCTAACTAAATCACCTTCATCTAATTGAGATGCTCCAATGACACTCTAACCCCATTAATATTCATTGGATAATAAATTATGATAACTGCCTAAACTTTGTTCCAATTTCAACTTCCTCTATTCCTTCCTTCAGACAAAGTTTCTGGCATGATGGAGAGAGGGGAACAAGTTTTAAAAAATAAACAGCTATTTCGCCCCTTAAGCCAAGACAGGACAATGTTTGCCTTTGCTAGAATACCATTTTCCCTGTGCTTTGGGGTGTTGTTTGACAGAGTGGGGGTCCTGACAGAGTTCACACAGGACTGACCCTCACACTGCCCAGGAGGGAGATCAGTCTGCATATAAATAAAAGATTACAGCTGAAAATCAATTTCTGGGCAAACTCATTAAAAATTCTTCTTCACCTTAAATGATTCCCCTTCTTTTTGAATTCTCCCCCTCTGTCTCCCGGCGCTCCCCTTTCTCTCCTCCCTCCATCCTTCCTTCCCCTGTTGCTCTCCCCCAGCGGTAATTACCAGCACAAGTCGTTTTTTGCCCTTTGATTTGCACCGTTTCACAAATGAAGGTTAAGTTTGTTTAACCGCGGTGGATTTGCCAGTCATGTTAAAGCATATAATGTGGCAGGTCCTTGCTTTCTCCACACACCTCCACCCTTGGCCCCACTCCCCCTCTCCACACACCTCCACCCCTGGCCCCACTCCCCCTCTCCACGCACTTCCTGGAAGGTTGGGGGGAGGGGGGGGGGGGGGGGGGGGGTTCCAAGGTTAAGGCTCGCCGGGGCCCAGGGCCGACGTGGGCTGCAATGGATCATGCACCAGACTGAGTTGACTTGACTGGAGGGGGATGAGGAAGTTGTTAAAAATCACCTCTGGTAAAAGGATTACAAATCAAACAAAAAAGCTTAGTGGTGTGTTTGCCTTGTGAGGGCCTTTAGGTGCTTGCAGGAACCCATTGAAAGCAGCATGATGGAGGAGAGAGATAAGAAAGCAATTGTTATCCAGTCCAAGGTCTTCCATCAAGGACCTTAGAAATCAACACCATGTTGCTTCTATTAAGGTTATAGTTTGTGAGTTGTGGTAATACATTGAAAGGAAGGAAAATACACAAAAGACAGACACACCAATTATTGTATGTTCACATTTCAAATTGTTTCCCTTGTATGAACCTATACATAATAGAAATCACAGAAGCCAAGAGCGCCAAGAGCATATCAAATGTATGGGTTTTGATTCTAGAACTATTGCACAATCAAAACACAACACATACGATTGATACATATTGGCGTTAACAATAACCTTTTACACAAAGGTGTTAAACCAATAGTGACTGATACATATACGGAATGCTTCATCCATTTAGCATGATGAATTGTATAGAGTAAGGTATAGTAAGAAAATATACAATTTCTATCAACTTAACTAACCACTGGATAGTGTATGTTCCAGCAAACCAAATGGCTGGCCTTCTCTGTCAAGACATCAGCAAGGAAGCTTTGGAAACAAAGTGGACTTGCCCTCGGATAGATAGCTGCTCTCTAAAAGATAATCCCTCTGATAAAGGATGCTGAGGCACACTGCAGATGGGGAAACAAGACTCCTAGTATACTATAGGACATGACTTGAAACTACTAATCTTGTCTCTTCAAGGCTTAATCCATACTGTAGCAGTACAACTGAGTTCAATGGGTTTATAGTCAGGTGCAAGCAAGGCCCTAAGACCAGCCCAAAGAGAAACAGGGACAAATGAAATACAGTATATTATATACTACATTGTTCCTATTGTTTTGACTGTTTCCATACGTTTATGTTATGGATACACATGGCAACTCAAAGCACTATGAAAGTGGCTGTTCGCCGTACAACATGGCCGTGTTTCCATTGAGATGACTGTTTTGCGACATGTGAGTGTGTGTTTGAGGAGGTGAGAGCGAGGGAGAAAAGGACAGTGTGTGTACAAGGTAGAGGGAGAGGAGAAGGTGAGAGTGTTGTGTTTCACAGGTTTTTGCGACGGTGCACTGCTTTATTATTCAGCACAAGGGGCACTTCACCAGCCGAATGGCTTCTCTTTGATATCGACAGCAGCTTGAGGGGGAGAGTGCACTCACAAACAGGCGTAGGCAAATTTATTCTTTCAAAAAAAAATAGCTGTGTACTTCTCTGGCAGCGGTGGCTGCACATGCGGGGAGCCAATCGCTTTGATGCTCCAACAGTGACACCCAACACGGTAATGAAATATGGTAATTACACACACATGAAAGCCATGTTACACAGAACAGGGGGAAAGGGATACAAACAAATATGACTTTATCCAAAGATACCCTTTGTGAGGAATTCTCCTTTTCATAAACATATATTTTATTCTATTGGGGAAGCACAATGCAGCATGAGCCATCATTTGACCCAGAGAAGGCTCAGGGTAAGAGGTCCACTGATTAAGAACCTCATTGTTAACCCTCAACAATAACAACACAGCTAACAGAACAGGGGGTCGTCCACTGTGCTCTTCACTGTGCTGCTGCTATTTCCTTTCTGTCTCCCAGTCAGTAGTAAACTGTCCACAGGAGAAATGATTGGCAGGTCCTGTTGTGTTGGTCAAGGCACTCAAGGCAGTCAGTCTCCCAGCAGGGATTGCACATGATACTGGACATTGGGATCTTCATGTTATACCTTTTTGTGCCCAATTCTATCTGCTCCATTGATTGACAGATACATCTTCCACTTGTACATTCCACACATGCCTCTCAATAGAACTACATGATGCACTTAGCTTATATTGAGCTAGGTGGCCAAGGAGCATGGGAGGTAGGAGAGGTGAAGGGGGGATAGAGAGTGAAAGAGCATGCAAGAAAATGGGTGGAGGGGGCTGTTTGTTTGACCATCAGTGTTTGCTCTTGAGTCAGACAGCCAGAGCCAACCCTTTCTCACACACACACACACACACACACACACACACACACACACACACACACACACACACACACACACACACACACACACACACACACACACACACCTTAGCCTTCCTAGCTTGGTCCCTCCAGGGACAGAACTGGAGGTCAGGGAGAAGGTGGAGGTCAAATGGGCCTGGATCAGTCCTGCTTAAACACTGCTAATATGACACAGTGTGTGTGTGGGGGTGGGGTGGGGGGGTGGGGGGGGGGGGGGGGGGGCTATGACCATCTAACTGGGACTAAATGCTCCATGAACAAACACACACAGATGCACTGTGCTGATGCGCAAAATCACACACACATTCACACGTACGCATGCAAATACACACCTTAAGGTCAGAGCACGGGGTGAGAATGTTAAATGCTCATCCTAAGGACATCAAATATTTTCCTATCTGTCACTGGTATTGGCAAAGAGCCTCTCTGAAATATATAAGGAAAAGAGAACTGAACCATATAGTTATTAGAATCTGAGAAAAGTTAGTGAAAGCTCTTATATCTTGCTTAATTGTGTTGAGATGAGGATAAACTCTGGGCACCAGTGACCATGGTACAGACATGGCATACAGATGGGGCCAGCTAGCAGTGTCCTCTCTCTCAGAGTGCAGTGATAGGATTTTTATTCCAGTCCTGCGCCTCTTTTATCACCCCTCTCCAGGTGTATCCAGGTAACTCCAAGGCCACCAGGCTCTTAAAACAGGACAGTCAAGGTAACAGGTAATTGCAAAGGCGTCTCGTAAAATGGCCTGTTTGCCCAGAGCTGAACGAACACAACCTCCTATTTCCTATGTCAACCTGGGACTCACAGGAAGCACACAGGACAAGAAGACACTGTCAACACTGCTCCTCTGTTGTCTTACTGTACTGTATATCCCGGCACTCTTCCTATCTCTTTATCAATCAACTTGCTTCTTTGTCTTCACCTACATGTTTCTCCCCCTTTCTCCTTCTCTCTTTTTTTCTCTGTCTGTCCTTTCATCTTGATCTCAGTTGTTCTGCCCTCTCATTCTACTCAGCCTGTCTCACTCTCTCTCTATCTCTCTCTCTCTCTCTGTCACTCCACTCACCCCCACCCTTTTACCTCGTTTTCATTTGTCTTTATGATTAACCTGGTTCTCTGTCCTCCTCCCGCCTCCCAAACATCAGTCTTTTAATGTTTGATTCCAGGTGATAAGAGCAGTTTGAGAGATGAGCCTATAAGAGAGCAGGAGTTAAAATGAGTTAATGTGGTCAAAGGGCAGAGGCTAGGGAGGTACCGCAGACACACATACACGCTGCACAACAAACTGCCTTCTGGGAGGTCTGGCTGTCCTGGCCTGGCCTGGCCTGGAGTCTCTGGACCAGGCCCAGCTCGGCGCTCAAGGTGACAGAGGACTGAGAGGAAACTAGTCAAGAGCCAAAGCACTCCACCAGAACCACTGCATGGCTGGCCACACATCCACATACAGTAGGCCTGCACAGGGAGAGAACACACAGGACTATCTACATCTATCTAGACTGTCTATCTGCACAGCAGTAACTATAGTATTTACCTACAGTATCTATGTACAGAATCTATAGATCTACCCCACATGCACTTACACCCTGTAATACACACACACTCACACACACTAGGCCGCACAGCTCACTGTTTACTGCTGGACACTGTCACACTCCATTTCCTCACCTTCAACAATCACTTGTTTGTTTCCATCTGTAAACAAACAACACAAGCAAAATAGACACCGATAATTTAACTCTCTCTCAGACACATGCACATCCTCTGTCTCTTGCTCTCCTCTCCTCTCCTCTCCTCTCCTCTCCTCTCCTCTCCTCTCCTCTCCTCTCCCTATTTCCCTCTCTCTTAGGGTTTCATCTGATGTGATCCCTCTGTGCTCGACATTATAAAATCAAATGTATTTATAAAGCCCTTCTTACATCAGCTGATATATCAAAGTGCTGTACAGAAACCCAGCCTAAAACCCCAAACAGCAAGCAATGCAGGTGTAGAAGCACGGTGGCTAGGAAAAACTCCCTAGAAAGGCCAAAACCTAGGAAGAAACCTAGAGAGGAACCAGGCTATAAGGGGTGGCCAGTCCTCTTCTGGCTGTGCCGGGTGGACATTATAACAGAACATGGCCAAGATGTTCAAATGACCAGCATGGTCAAATAATAATAATCACAGTAGTTGTCGAGGGTGCAACAAGTCAGCACCTCAGGAGTAAATGTCAGTTGGCTTTTCATAGCCAATCATTGAGAGTATCTCTAACGCTCCTGCTGTCTCTAGAGAGTTGAAAACAGCAGGTCTGGGACAGGTAGCACGTCCGGGGAACAGGTCAGGGTTCCATAGCCGCAGGCAGAAGAGTTGAAACTGGAGCAGCAGCACGGCCAGGTGGACTGGGGACAGCAAGGAGTCATCATGCCAGGTAGTCCTGAGGCATGATCCTAGGGCTCAGGTCCTCCGAGAGAGAGAGAGAAAGAAAGAAAGAAAGAAAGAAAGAAAGAAAGAAAGAGAGAGAGCGAGAAAGAGAGAATTAGAGAGAGCATACTTAAATTCACACAGGACACCGGATAAGACAGGAGAAATACTCCAGATATAACAGACTGACCCTAGCCCCCCGACACATAAACTACTGCAGCATAAATACTGGAGGCTGAGACAGGATGGGTCAGGAGACACTGTGGCCCCATCCGATGATACCCCCGGACAGGGCCAAACAGGCAGGATATAACCCCACCCACTTTGCCAAAGCACAGCCCCCACACCACTAGAGGGATGGCTTCAACCACCAACTTACCATCCTGAGACAGGCCGAGTATAGCCCACAAAGATCTCCGCCACGGCACAAGCCAAGGGGGGGTTGTGCCGTGGCGGAATTATCAATTCATTGTGTGCTGCTTGTAGCTGGCGTGTCTGATTGAAGTGATGGGCTGATTCCTCCTGCTTCCTCCCAGATGGAGGGTGCTATAGCAAATAGCCCAATGGGTCTGTTTAGATAACACTGACCTCTCCCAGCCGGGCCGCCTGCACGGTAAGTGAGCGGTTTTATGGGATTCTGCCGTTCCTAAGTGGAAGGGAAAAAAAGAAAAAGAGCCAAATTGATCAATTCAGAGATGGACAGAAAGAAAAAAAGATGTGGCCAATGGTTGTGAGCGTATTGTAGGCTGTCTCTCCATGTACAGGAGTGTTAGTCATCACCAGGCTGAACTGCAGGAGGACACAACGGGCTGTCTGCCTGCCTCGGCTGATCTGCATCCCATTGGGTTACCCGGGAAACATATAGTAGGCTGAAGGGGGGCCACTTGCGCCCTTCCATGGAAATGGATATTCACGTCTTTGTTCCATTTCATGATAGTATTTCTAAAAGGATTCCTGTTAAATTGTGTGCTCCTCTCAGCAGCCAAGGCTCCTGCGATTTCATCAGCCAACCATCGCGCATGTCAGGATTTAAAGACTAACGTTGATAAAAGAAAAGGAACCAAATGAAGAGATTAATAAATCTCTGCATAAAAGATGCACTGATGAATTGACATGGAGAGAGACAGAATAAATACGAGATATTATATATCCTGTTGCTTCCTACTAGCCTGTTTAAACTGCCCCCCTCTCTCTCTCCAGCTGTAACACTGTGATACTTTCAGAGGGCCCCTGTGTGTTCCAAGCTAAATGGCCTGATCTCTGAGTCCCACGTATTAAGGCATCATCAGCCTGTGTGTGTTTCCCCATCTCTGTGGCCTTGTGCTTAAGTGCCCACTTTATGGGCCACATCAGAACACACACCCTGTTATAATGTGCATTTAAAAAGAATGGTCTTTGGCGTTATGCAACTCCTTGCAAACAGAGAGGCCTGTTTAAAAGTTATGGGGGCGATATTATGGCTCATCTTTGAAAACTGGGGGGTTGTAAAACATTATTGTAACTCCCTCATGTGACAAGATGTTTTACAATCGCACCATTAAAAGCCATGGAGTGTGAGGGCCAGGTTGGGCTGGGTGAGCCACTACAGGCCCTCTCTCCCTGGTTGTGGAGCTGGAGAGAGGAGGCACGCCTTCTAGTGAGGAGTGGAGCTAAAGATAAAGATAATGTTGTTCTTTAATTAAAACAGCACATCTATCCCCATTGATCCTAACGAGGGGAGGAGAGGAAACAGTCATACAGACAGAAATAGACAGCATGTAATAAACAGCTTAGTAGTGCCAAATACTGTACACAAGGCAGTGTACACGTGAGTGAGTGAGTGAGTGAGTGAGTGAGTGAGTGAGTGAGTGAGTGAGTTAGAGAGAGAAAGAGAGCGAGAGAGAGAAAAACAGTTTAATGAGTATTCAGAGCATTGCCAACCAAAGAGACTTTTCAATAGTTAAAACTTGAGCTCTGTGGCACTGCAGTTTTCTTTGTAGTCATATTAGTCATATTATGTCTAAATGAACCATCATAGACAGATTATTAAAGGATTCATGTTTAGCAGACTGAACACCGCATGCAATATAGATGATGAGGGGTGTGGTACTAATGCATGACAGTGTGACTTTAGTTTAGCATATTGAATAAGTTGAATTGCCTAATTTTCAACTAGTTGGAGTAGATGTGGACCAGACCAGCTACTGCTTGGTTTTTATTGTTGAGCTGCGTGTTGAGCTGTATGCTGTGGTTTCATCAGCCTGCCCTCAAGCATCTGTATTTTGACAGATACTTGGCGGGACGTCCCCGGTCGGGTTTAAGAACCCAAAGCAAACATGCAGTCTTGGCGTTGCATGTTCTAGACTAAAAAACTTCACGAGTCAAAAACGTAACTAAAATCTATAGGAAATTAGTCCTGACTCTTGCACAATGACACAACGTCTGATAATAGTGTTACAGGACTATTTTTGAAGACAATTACTCCTGCACTACGTTCGGCAGCCATTAGGAGGAGTTATGAAGATTGATTTCCTTGGTTGAGCCCATGCGTGGTCCACAATTACAACCACCCAGCTTTGCAATGACCTAGGCCTACCTACCACGGTAAAAATATCATTAACGACGTCTCAGAAATGAAAAGGATAAATCAGACCACGATCTGACAAGAGGGTTTGATGAAAATAGTTAAGGTGGGAAACTATCTAATGAGTAAATTAATCATGCAAAAAAATGTACCAACCAACTGCACTGATAATAATATTATTATAATGTTACTATTATTGTCTTTTTCCATTATATTTCACCTAACCTCTCAAACCCACCTAACCTCTCAAACCCACCTAACCTCTCAAACCCACCTAACCTCTCAAACCCACGTAACCTCTCAAACCCACGTAACCTCTCAAACCCACGTAACCTCTCAAACCCACGTTATCTCTCAAACCCACGTAACCTCTCAAACCCACCTAACCTCTCAAACCCACCTAACCTCTCAAACCCACGTAACCTCTCAAACCCACGTAACCTCTCAAACCCACGTAACCTCTCAAACCCACGTAACCTCTCAAACCCACCTAACCTCTCAAACCCACCTAACCTCTCAAACCCACCTAACCTCTCAAACCCACGTAACCTCTCAAACCCACGTAATCTCTCAAACCCACGTAACCCCTCAAACCCACGTAACCTCTCAAACCCACCTAACCTCTCAAACCCACCTAACCTCTCAAACCCACCTAACCTCTCAAACCCACCTAACCTCTCAAACCCACGTAACTTCTCAAACCCACCTAACCTCTCAAACCCACCTAACCTCTCAAACCCACGTAACCTCTCAAACCCACGTAACCTCTCAAACCCACGTAACCTCTCAAACCCACGTAACCTCTCAAACCCACGTAACCTCTCAAACCCACGTAACCTCTCAAACCCACGTAACCTCTCAAACCCACCTAACCTCTCAAACCCACCTAACCTCTCAAACCCACCTAACCTCTCAAACCCACCTAACCTCTCAAACTCACCTAACCTCTCAAACCCACCTAATCTCTCAAATCCACCTAACCTCTCAAACTGATGCCAGATGCTTTAAAACAACACATTGTGCTGCACCTATACGGTACATTCTTTTTTTAAATAGCAGAAAACAAGGCTTGTTTGAGTTTGACCTTTAGACCAAAGGCCAACAAACAAAGCGATAAAATCCATGACAAAATAAATCTCATAATATACTGTATCAGAGATGTTTTGGAATGGGGAGGTTTTGGATAGAGACTGAATAGTATTTAACATTCAAGATTTCCATTTGGCCCTCTGAAAAGACTGAACACCAATTGTCCTGCTGGTCACCTCTCAGCTCTACATTTTGATAGAATGCAAATGTTGGAAGTCTATGGCTCGGTGTGGGTAATCCATTGATTTGAGATGAATACAGTGGCTACTCTCAGACCCTTCACAGTTATTAGGACTAATAGAAAAACATAAAATAAAGAATCTTCTCAAACGCTCCGAATAGCCAGCTCCTCCAAAGTCCTCTCTGACAGTTTGGCTAGTAATTTGCATTCCTTTGTGTGAAAACTTGTAATCCCCTCCTCAGCATGCCAAGAAACACACAACAGATTTATTGTCCCAGTCAACAAATCGTTTAGGTCTTCTCAAACCTATTACTGGCTAATGCACCAGTGGCTTCCAAACACCGGGCGGAGCTCTACAGAGCCCAGCAGCCCCACAGCTTTGTTGGACCCCTGATCTATTCACGCCAAATACACTTCTGTAGCTCCAACACCTTCCCGGCGCGGCCTGGGAGCCTGTTGCAAAACTCAGAGACCACTGTTTTTTCCAGGACAACAAAGCGACATGGACTCTCCACTGTGGTCGATAAAGACACACACACACACACACCACCCACGTATGTAGGCCTATAGAAAATAACAAAATAGCCTATGCTCACTTATTTCTATTCTAACACAGAAATAAATGTCCTTGCAGAAATTACATGGGAGCATAAAGACATCATCAATGTTCATTGAATTCAATCTAAAATTGAATCATACTTGAAACACATCTTTTTCTAAAGTGCACTTTCCAAATACACTGTTACAAAACATTAAGAACCCCTTCCATATATATGCGTTGAACCTTCCTTATATTGAGTTGAACCCCCCCTTTCCTTTTGCCAGTAGAACAGACTCCATTTTTGGGGCATGGACTCTACACTACCAGCTCTCACAGTCTCATGTCAGAATTAGACTTTCATCCATGTTTCTCGAAAGTCATATTTTGAAGTGGTTCCAAATATCAAATTTCTAATGTTAAAGGTTAAGTTCAGGTATTAACTCCAAATGCTTAATGTTAGGCAGTAACTGAGAATGGTTAAAGTTAGGCAGTAACTGAGAATGGTTTATGTTAGGCAGTAACTGAGAATGGTTAAAGTAGGGGTTAAGTTTTGGGATAGGCTTAAAACAAAAATATCAAAAACAACTTTCTATCAGAGGCAGATGCTTACTCCCATCCGCCATCCCCCATCCCCATCCACAACACCCTAGCAAAACAAAAAAAAAGGTAACAGCAGCCCTCACTGATGCCCCTAGTGGCCGGTTTCCACGTCATCTCCTGAGGTTCTCAGACATGGATGGACGTTGAATATTGACTTGTATCATGGGTGAACTGACTGCTCTACAAGGTGTTGAAAGAATTCCACACAGGGATGCTGGCCCATGTCGACTCCCATGCTTCCCACAGTTGTGTCAAGTTGGCTGGATGTCCTTTGAGTGGTGGACCATTCATGATACACACTTGAAACTGTTGATTGTGAAAAACCCAGTAGTGTCGCAGTTCTTGACACAAACCGGTGGGCCTGGCAGGTGCCATACCCCATTCAAAGGCACTTAAATACACCACATGAACAAAAGTATGTGGTCATCTGCTCGTCGCATATCTCATTCCAAAATCATGGGCGTTAATATGGAGTTGGTCCCCCCTTTGCTGCTATAAAAGCCTCCACTCTTCCGGGAAGACTTTCCACTAGATGTTGGAACATTGATGCAGGGACTTGCTTCCATTCAGCCATAAGAGCATTGGTGAGATTGGGCACTGATGTTGGGCGATTAGCCTTGGCTCGCAGTCGGCGTTCCAATTCACCCCAAAGGTGTTCAATGGGGTTGAGGTCAGGGCTCTGTGCAGGCCAGTCAAGTTCTTCCACACCAACCTCAACAAACCATTTCTGTACGGACCTTGCTTTGTGCACACAGAGGCATAGTCATGCTGAAAGAGGAAAGGGCCTTCCCCAAACTGCTGCCACAAAGTTGGAAGCAAAGAATCGTCTAGAATGTCATTGTAGGCTGTGATATTAAGATTTCCCTTGACTAGAACTAAGGGGCCTGCCTGATCCATGTAAAACAGCCCCAAACCATTATTCCTCCTCCACCAAACTTTACAGTTGGCACTATGCATTCGGGCAGGTAGCGTTCTCCTGGCATCTGCCAAACCCAGATTTGTCCTTTGGACTGCCAGATGGTGAAGAGTTATTCATCACTGCAGAGAACGCGTTTCCACTGCTCCAGAGTTCAATAGCAGCAAACTTTTTACCACTTCAGCCGATGCTTGGCATTGTGCATGGTGATCTTAGGCTTGTGTGTGACTGCTCTGCCATGGAAACCGATTTCATGAAGCTCCTGACTAACAGTTATTGTGCTGACGTTGCTTCCAGAGGCAGTTTGGAACCCGGCAGTGAGTGTCACAACCGAGGACAGATGAGTTCTACGCGCTAGTTCCGTTCTGTGAGCTTGTATGGCCTACCACTTCACGGCTGAGTCGTTGTTGCTCCTAGATGTTTCCACTTCATAATAACAGCACTTACAGTTGCCCAGGGCTGCTGTGTGCCACGTTGAAAGTCACAGAGCTCTTCAGTAAGGCCATTCTACTGCCAATGTTTGTCTATAGAGATTGCATGGCTGTGCTCGACTTTATACACCTGTCAGCAACAGGTGTGGGTTAAATAGCCGAATCCTCTCATTATCTATACATACTTTTGTATAGATAGTGTATTTTGTCATGTGTATGTCTGCCATTCACCCTCTGAATGGTAAACATACACAATCCATGTCTCAATTGTCTCGAGGCTTAAACATCTTTCTTTAACCTGTCTCCTCCCCTTCATCTACACTGATTGAAGAGGATTTAACAAGTGACATAAATAATGGATCATGAAGCTTTCACCTGGATTCACCTGTTCAGTCTATATCGTGGAAAGAGCAGGTGTTCATAATGTTTTGTACACTCAGCAACCACAGTGATCCATCATTTCAAACCCTGAGCACATAACCAAAACGCAATATCATGAATATTTGTCACGTTCCTGACCTGTTTTCTCTTGTTTTGTATGTGTTTATTGGTCAGGGCGTGAGTTTTGGGTGGGCAGTCTATGTTTTCTATTTCTATGTTGGGATTTTGGTGTTCGGCCTGGTATGATTCTCAATCAGAGACAGGTGTCTATTGTTGTCCCTGATTGAGAATCATACTAAGGCAGCCTGGGTTTCACTTGTGTTTTGTGGGTGTTTGTTCCTGTGGAGGTTTTGTTGCCACACAGGACGGTTTCGGTTTTGTCACGTTTTTGTATTTTGAATTGTTTTGTTCACTTTCATTAAAAGAATGAACACTAACCACTCTGCGTTTTGGTCCACACCTTCTGTCAGCGAGGACAGCCGTAACAATATTTGTTTGGTTTACTTAAGCTTGTTTTCAAATCATGTCTGCGTAATAGCCTAATGATGAAGCATTAGGCTATTTTAGTTAGTTCTATATCCCTTTTTATATTCAATATAATGTATTCAATAGCAATAAGTATATATTGTTATATTATTTACAGTTGAAGTCAGAAGTTTACATACACTTAGGTTGGAGTCATTAAAACTCGTTTTTCAACCACTCCACAAATTTCTTGGTAACAAACTATAGTTTCGGCAAGTCGGTTAGGACATCTACTTTGTGCATGACACAAGTCATTTTTCCAACAATTGTTTACAGACAGAATATTTCACTTATAATTCACTGTATCACAATTCCAGTGGGTCAGAAGGTTACATACACTAAGTTGACTGCCTTTAAACAGTTTGAAAAATTCCAGTAAAGGATGTCATGGCTTTAGAAGATTCTGATAGGCTAATTGACATCATTTGGGTCAATTGGAGGTGTATCTGTGGATGTATTTCAAGGCCTACCTTCAAACTCAGTGCCTCTTTGCTTGACATCATAGGAAAATCAAAAGAAATCAGCCAAAAATTGTAGACCTCCACAAGTCTGGTTCATCCTTGGGAGCAATTTCCAAATGCCTGAAGGTACCACGTTCATCTGTACAAACAATAGTACACAAGTATAAACACCATGGGACCACACAGCCGTCATACCGCTCAGGAAGGAGACGCGTTCTGTCTCCTAGAGATTAATGTACTTTTGTGCGAAAAGTGCAAATCAATCCCAGAACAACAGCAAAGTACCTTGTAAAGATGCTGGAGGAAACTGGTACAAAAGTATCTATATCCACAGTAAAACGAGTCCTATATCGACATAACCTGAAAGGCCGCTCAGCAAGGAAGAAGCCACTGCTCCAAAACCGCCATAAAAAAGCCAGACTACAGTTTGCAACTGCAGATGAGTACAAAGTTCGTAGTTTTTGGAGAAATGTGCTCTGGTCTGATGAAACAAAAATAGAACTGTTTGGCCATAATGACCATTGTTATGTTTGGAGGAAAAAGGGGGATGCTTGCAAGCCAAAGAACACCATCCCAACCGTGAAGCACGGGGGTGGCAGCATCATGTGTGGGGGTACTTTGCTTCAGGAGGGACTGGTGCACTTCACAAAATAGATGGCATCATGAGGCAGGAATATTATGAGGATATATTGAAGCAACATCTCAAGACATCAGTCAGGATGTTAAAGCTTGGTCGCAAATGGGTCTTCCAAATGGACAATGACCCCAAGCATACTTCCAAAGTTGTGGCAAAATGCCATAAGGACAACAAAGTCAAGGTATTGGAGTGGCCATCACAAAGCCCTGACCTCAATCCTATAGAAAATGTGTTGGCAGAACTGAAAAAGCGTGTGCGAGCGAGGAGGCTACAAACCTGACTCAGTTACACCAGCTCTGTCAGGAGGAATGGGCCAAAATTCACCCAACTTATTGTGTGAAGCTTGTGGAAGGCTACCCGAAACGTTTGACCCAAGTTAAAAAATTTAAGGGAAATTCTACCAAATACTAATTGAGTGTATGTAAACTTCTGACCCACTGGGAATGTGATGAAAGAAATAAAATCTGAAATAAATCATTCTCTCTACTATTATTCTGACATTTCACATTCTTAAAATAAAGTGGTGATCCTAACTGACCTAAGACAGGGAATTTTTACTAGGATTAATTAAATGTCAGGAATTGGGAAAAACGGAGTTTAAATATATTTGGCTAAGTTATATGTAAACTTCCGACTTCAACTGTATATTCTATGTGAGTTGAAGACGTTATAATCGAGCTCACACGTCCTCTGGAAAACTGCCATTAAAGCGTGTTAGTTTTGTCTCTGTTTTGTGATTTCACTGCGCTGTAGGTCTGTCAGTGGAGGGAGAGGTGAAAGGAGAGGACCGTCCATCTGCTCGCCTTTGTGCCTCACTCCGGGCATCAAATGGAGGTCACCACAGAGAGAGGGGGTCAGAGGGAGAAATATCAACATAGACCCTACGCGACAAACACAACGGATCCTTTGATTCTCTTGTTTGCACACATACATTTATCTCGAATTGTTGTTTTGCTTTTCAGTTTGGTCCCATATTGAGATGGTGCACTGCATGAACGAGAGCCATATAATGTTCAACCGTTGGCGCACATGAAACTATATATCCAAGTTATCCAACATCAACACCAAATCCAGCAGACACATCTTGACAGCCTCGTAACTGTTATAAGCAATCCGTTCGAACGTTTATGGCTATTCTGGAAGTATTTGGGTGTTGGGGATCCCGAGAGAAGATGACACACTCCGAGTGAATGTCGAGAACACAAGCCAGGGGCACTTGCTTGGAACGTTTGGTGGTGAGGATGGGCGCGTGATTACTCGCACATGGAGCAGGAACTGAGCGCATTCAGATTAAGGCAAATATTTTCCAACTGTGCAAAAGTTGGAAAAAAGCTAAACACTCCTCACTATCTTTTTACATAAAACATTGAATAGAGGAAAATAGCCTATATAGGTCTAACTAGAACCATTTGGTGAGGAATCCATTAACTGTAGGCCTATTGGATAATACAATTAGTATTCAGAGACAATCGTTCTATTTTCCATTATTCAATATCTTACAATCGCATCCGTCTTGCCTCATGTACTGCCTCTGCATGACTTGGCAGGCAGACTGAAGCAATGGGCCGATTACGCTGATACAGTAGGATAATGAAGTCTGAGCACTGTAAAATAAATTGCAGGTATCAGATTGCGTCTAAGTGAGTGGCTGCGGCCAAGCCTTCAATGACGATGTTCCCCTAACAACACTGTTGTTTAATGTATGGACTTGATTTGTTATATCTTTATTAATTCATCATTGCTTGGGTTAAATATTGCCAGGAATCTATTGCCTGTAAATGTAAATGTATTTAAAGAGGACCATTTACACTAACAATCAGAGTCAGGATTTATTTAATTCTACCAAATTGCATCTTAATTGTAAGTTTCCTTTCTCTTATTGAAACGTCTCCCCGTAATGATTTCATCACATGAGATCATGGAGATGAATGGGCATGAAACGGATTCTCCAACGGCGGCATATCCAGTGCAATATGGCGTGTAAAAGCCTCCTCTGAACCAAAGTTGAAACACATGTTATTTTTTCTACCATTTCCATACAATTACTTGTGGAGTGCGTAAAGACTCCACTGAATGGGATTCAGCTATACCGCATGCACAGCCTGTGCGGGACTTCAATGAAAATATATAGGCCTAATGAAAAGCATTATTATTGGTTTAATTCGAAGTCCGGTCAAAACTGCTACATAACAATGAATGGCCTTTTTTTTTGCTATAGGCCCAAATAATCAAGCCTTCAAAAATAATAATAATTTACAGTTTCTTAAGCCCTAACTGAGAAATTAGTAATAAGTATATTATTGTTATTATTATTATATTATTATTTGGTAGGCTACACCTTAATACGTAGCCTAACAAATCACTTTTAGATGAAAAATACATTTTAGATCACCTTAAGTATAAAATTAGTCACAGGACAACTGAAATCCATCTGCGTTGCTCTCTGTTATTAATTTATTTAGTTAATTTATTTGGTCAAATTACATTTTCCGTCGCAGTGCGTCAAGGCTAATAAACCATGGGTTTGCAGGAGCGTGTTTGTAAGTTGTGCACACTGCGGCGTTTGAAGATTTCACTTTCTCATATTTCAAAGCCTCCATTTAGCCTATTCATGTATTTAATTCATTATTAATTTCTCTGCTTCTGCTGAACCTGGCAGTATTTACAGAGTTTTACGGCTATTGTATGAGTTTTGTATGTGGTCCGTTGTTTTCTTTACCAAAATAAACCAGATTCAGCACAATTTTACAAAAAAAGATGTTCGTCTAGCCTGTTCGCAAAATGTTTTGAAGAGCAACTGGTGATGTGTTTGAATATAACGAGAAAAAACGAAAAAATTCAATACATTTTTTTTTCTCCAGTCTTTCCAAGCTGACCCCAACATAATAATTTTCATAGGCCTACGATAAGTCTACGTTTAGAAAGTCATCTTTATATATTAGACAAAGAGACATCATAACGAAATGCTAATATGTTATAGAATTTGGACATGAAATATGGTCCCCTTGAGGCCAATGCAAAGATCGAAGCTCTCAGTTCTGCATGTTAAAAGAGACTGGCAGGAATTTCATCTGAATGCATTTGTCTAGCCTTGTTGCTCCTCGCACACATGCGCTTCGTTAGGTTGTCTCTTTTGTGAGAATTCCCACAGATTCTCTGGGTAACTCAATCTGTCGACAATCAACACACCGCTGCCTTGAGTCCATTGAATAAATACATGATTTCATTATTTGGAAACTAGTGCACCGCTTCCCCTTTTATCTTATTAAACAAGGAAATCTACTAAGGCGCAAATGGAGTCAGCTTTGGCACATAGACAAACGTAGACTGAAAAATGAAAAATAGACTGCTTTGTTGACATATGGCTACAGAATAATTAGGCTCGAAATTATTGCTAACAATGCTACTACTACTACTACTACTATTACTACTACTACTACTACTACTAGTAGCCTACAAGGACTAATAATATTTGTCATGATATTACTACAGTACTATTTTGAGTTATAGCATACATGTACCCAGTGAATGCCATGTCAGAGAGTTGAGGCGTTCCATGGAAAAAGAGTGAGGCCATAAGCAGGTGTTTGTTCTTTGCTGTCCCGGTGCTGAGGACACCCTCATCCCTGCTACAGCCCCTATTCTGGAGGCCTTGCCTCTCCCTCCAGTCCGCTCCCCCAAGCCTTCTCCCTCCAGCCCGCTCCCTTGCTCCCAGGGCCTTTGATCAGGGCCGACCCCCTCTGTCACAGCTGTCCATGTGGGGGCTTCTCTCTCACCTACAAAAACACTTCCTGCTGGGGGACCCACTCTTACACTCCACAACCCTCCAACACCCCTATCCAAGATCACCATCCCCAAGGAAACAGCAGAGCGGGTGGGATCTCAGTTTGTGAGTGACGGAGAGACGGAGAGTGGTCGTCGAGCACACATGAACACATGAGAAGTTGAGTGCTGTACAGTGTTCATGGCTATAGGAAAGAGAGAACGAATGGGTTTGTGTGTGTGAGAATGAGATGAGACCAATATTGACAAGTAGAGAACATGCTATGCTTTACCTAAGCAAACACATGCCGACCGAGCAGTATTTTCCACACGCAATCTGACACAAGCCCCAATAAGAGTCCACAGCTTGCTTACATATATATGTATGACTGTTCTTAGTCACACCTGCAAGCCTTTATCAAAGCGGCTGGAGCACAAAGTTACTTCCCCCTGTTTAGTTGACCTGAAAACTCCTCTTATTTGGCATGTCTGCTCAAGTAACTAGGAAGAAAACCCCTTTGGTCTATCTGGGAGAGGTGGTGAGCAAATTCCACGGTCGTAGTTTTAAATATTTATATTTTATTTACACCAGCAAACATTTGTTGATGCTGTCCTTTTTCTTTTTGGGTAAAGGTTGTTAGTAACAGTTTAAAAACCACTCTTCTCTCTAGCCCTGGCTAATCCTGCTGAGACATCTGGGGAGGATGACTCAACTGAATGTCTGATACACATCATATGTGATTCATTATCCTGAGGTTGCCTATTCCAGGCTAATTGTACTTTGTACATTTTCAGATAGTCCAATATACATAGAAGCTGGCTGAGATGACACAGTCTTTGAACAGTGAAAGCTGTTCCAGGCTGTGTGACTGTGATGACTGGAAGGACTAATGGTGACGTGACACAGGAAGCACCTTGGGCCATCCCTCTCCACTGACGCCTGCCCTGCCTCCGAGCTGCCAGGGGTCAATTAACTAATTAAGTGCCAATTAAAAGCATGAAATGTTTCCCAGGAGTTATGTGGTGGCATCCGGGTGGGACACAGAGCAAGTGGTCTGGGTGTGAGCGAGTCCAAGTTCAACAGGGCTTTATGTCCTCCTTCCACAAAGACAGACATGGAGGGAGACAGACGTAGGGGGATACAAGTCTGCTACTGCTGTAAAGGTGACACTTACAAGTGGGGGACTGACGTGTTAATTTTGAAACCATCTAACTTATGCAGCATAAATACTGCACACCAAATAAGTCAAATGAATCCATAAAATATCCTCATAAATGTGTGTCCATAATGGATTTATATTATTAATTAATTGAGGGACAATTAGCTGATAAAAAACATTGCAATATAGCCTACCACAGTAGCACAGCTAAAACACAGGCTCCACCAGGACTCCTCTATTCCCCTTCCATAGTAACACAGCTAAAACACAGGCTCCACCAGGACTCCTCTATTCCCCTACCACAGTAACACAGCTAAAACACAGGCTCCACCAGCACTCCTCTATTCCCCTACCACAGTAACACAGCTAAAACACAGGCTCCACCAGCACTCCTCTATTCCCCTACCACAGTAACACAGCTAAAACACAGGCTCCACCAGGACTCCTCTATTCCCCTTCCACAGTAACACAGCTAAAACACAGGCTCCACCAGGACTCCTCTATTCCCCTACCACAGTAACACAGCTAAAACACAGGCTCCACCAGCACTCCTCTATTCCCCTACCACAGTAACACAGCTAAAACACAGGCTCCACCAGGACTCCTCTATTCCCCTTCCACAGTAACACAGCTAAAACACAGGCTCCACCAGGACTCCTCTATTCCCCTTCCACAGTAACACAGCTAAAACACAGGCTCCACCAGCACTCCTCTATTCCCCTTCCACAGTAACACAGCTAAAACACAGGCTCCACCAGCACTCCTCTATTCCCCTTCCACAGTAACACAGCTAAAACACAGGCTCCACCAGGACTCCTCTATTCCCCTACCACAGTAACACAGCTAAAACACAGGCTCCACCAGGACTCCTCTATTCCCCTACCACAGTAACACAGCTAAAACACAGGCTCCACCAGGACTCCTCTATTCCCCTACCACAGTAACACAGCTAAAACACAGGCTCCACCAGCACTCCTCTGTTCCCCTACCACAGTAACACAGCTAAAACACAGGCTCCACCAGCACTCCTCTGTTCCCCTACCACAGTAACACAGCTAAAACACAGGCTCCAATAGCACTCCTCTGTTCCCCTACCACAGTAACACAGCTAAAACACAGGCTCCACCAGCACTCCTCTATTCCCCTACCACAGTAACACAGCTAAAACACAGGCTCCACCAGCACTCCTCTATTCCCCTTCCACAGTAACACAGCTAAAACACAGGCTCCACCAGCACTCTACCACAGGTAGGGTTGCACTCTGCTTTTTTCTCCACACCTCATAGACAAAACCAACACCTCCATCTGGCTCTGGGTTGAACCCAGCGTTCCTCCAGTCTCACTACATTCATTTTGATCATTCCAATCCCCATATATAACCGGTTTTTTGGTACAACCTGACTCATCCAAAGGGACTTAGAGAACGTTAGGGGAAGTGGAGTGAGAGCAGCACAGATCCGAGGGAGCCTGTACAGGTCATGGTCGCCCTTCTCCCAACTGCAGTTAATGGAGACTTCTCCAGGTTTGGGCAAACAGGCTACGTGGTCCCTGTCTCCCTGTCTCCCCCTTTCACTGTGTTGATCCAGGCCCCCCGCCACCTCAATTTCAGCAGGTTCACATGGAGTTTGGCTTTAACGTGCCGGGCGGCGCACGCAAAGAAATCACATTATGACATGGCAGAGCCGTCGTAAAGTGCCAGGGAGCTCTCCTTCTTCTCCTCCACCTCCGTCTGAAAACAGAGTGATCCCGAAGGAGGGATAAGAGGAGAGAGGAATGTAACATGTATGCAACCTGAGATGGTTTACATCGTAACATTCTATGGTGTGCAATTTTGCTCAACCTTGTGATATGATAACATGGTGGTAATGCAATCTATAATGTCCCTCTACTGTGAGGCACTTCCACTCTTTGCTTTCTTAGGGTTCTATGGCTTCCCAGGCCATTTCATCAAGGAAATTGAGCCATCACCTCGAACAATTGTATCTCCAACCACACCATTAAAGTACTGTGCGAGATATATAGCAGGGAGGGATGGAGGGAGAGATGGGTGCGATCAGTGGAGGGGTGGGGGGGCTGAGAGTCTGGAACTCTGTATGTAAGACACCCAAAACAAGGGAAGGTTACAACTGTCATAAATTGACATATTTTCACATGGTCAGATTCTCAAACACACACATGCACGCATGCACACACACAGCAACTGCTTTCCATGCCACCAATGTAACAATGGAATCCAAGGAATTGAGCAGAATGGAATTTCAGAAATCTATGAAGAAATGAATCAATTCCCCCTTCATGGAACTTGGATAGTCATCCATATGGATGTTTCTACTTGCAACATAACATAATGTTGAGTTAAGAGGCGGGGCAAAAGTGGGGATAAGGGGTTTTCATATTTTTTCCAATTAATTCACAGGCTGAAACCCTTTCTTTTCTCTCTCGTTCACCCTGTTTCTTCTGGCACTCAGTCCTCCTGCCTGTGCATCAAGAAACACAAGGAGAGAAATAAGCAACTGTATTAACAGATGGTGAGAGTCAATAAAACACACAGAAATCAAGTCTCTGACACATCTGCTCTGCAGCATTTGACTAATCTTTCTGTGTGGCTCGTTGGGAATGCTGGGCCGCTGGGACGGTGTGATGGAATCAGAGCAGGACAGGCAGATTAGGGGGGACAGGGATCTCCCAGGGGAGGACAACACATGCAATGGATCAAACTGGGGTGAGAAACCTTTAGGGAATGTGCCCTGTATGATGAATCTACAGGATCTAAATGTGCCCTGTATGATGAATCTACAGGATCTAAATGTGCCCTGTGTGATGAATCTACAGGATCTAAATGTGCCCTGTATGATGAATCTACAGGATCTAAATGTGCCCTGTATGATGAATCTACAGGATCTAAATGTGCCCTGTGTGATGAATCTACAGGATCTAAATGTGCCCTGTATGATGAATCTACAGGATCTAAATGTGCCCTGTGTGATGAATCTACAGGATCTAAATGTGCCCTGTGTGGTGATTCTACAGGATCTAAATGTGCCCTGTGTGGTGATTCTACAGGATCTAAATGTGCCCTGTATGATGAATCTACAGGATCTAAATGTGCCCTGTGTGATGAATCTACAGGATCTAAATGTGCCCTGTGTGATGAATCTACAGGATCTAAATGTGCCCTGTGTGATGAATCTACAGGATCTAAATGTGCCCTGTGTGATGAATCTACAGGATCTAAATGTGCCCTGTGTGATGAATCTACAGGATCTAAATCTGCCCTGTGTGATGAATCTATAGGATCTAAATGTGCCCTGTATGATGAATCTACAGGATCTAAATGTGCCCTGTGTGATGAATCTACAGGATCTAAATGTGCCCTGTGTGATGAATCTACAGGATCTAAATGTGCCCTGTGTGATGAATCTACAGGATCTAAATGTGCCCTGTGTGATGAATCTACAGGATCTAAATGTGCCCTGTGTGATGAATCTACAGGATCTAAATGTGTCCTGTGTGATGAATCTACAGGATCTAAATGTGCCCTGTGTGATGAATCTACAGGATCTAAATCTGCCCTGTGTGATGAATCTATAGGATCTAAATGTCTTCTAATGTTTACAGATTGTGAAGTCTTGATTTATGAGAACATATTTGGCATTTAGTTTTATTTACTCGCATCGCATGCGTACCAAAAGTCCTATCAGCCTTTTCTGTCTATCTTTGACAGATTTATAGATATGCCAATCTGTATGACTTGCATAATCACCAGCACACTAAACTGTGCAATATGCTCTGTAGATGAGAAACTGGAATGAGTTAGTGTACCCTCTCTATGCCAGGAGAAACTGCCCTCCCTTGTACCTGACATGGCCACTCCAGTAGCCAATTGCGTTGTTGGAAAGGCAAACAGTTACCCTGAGCTTTAATTGCAAATAAGCCATCATGGATCAAAGGGGATGGTTGTGATTGGATAGTGTGTATGTTTGTGTGTGTGTGTGTGTGTGTATGTGTGTGTGTGTGTGTGTGTGTGTGTGTGTGTGTGTGTGTGTGTGTGTGTGTGTGTGTGTGTGTGTGTGTGTGTGTGTGTGTGTGTGTGTGTGTGTGTGTGTGTGTGTGTGTGTGTGTGTGTGTGTGCGCGCGCAGAGGGACAGGGTTGGTGTTGTAGAAATATGTAATCCACTTGACTTTTTAGAAAAAAATACAAAACATAAATGTCTCTGACAAAACTGGGACTGACACACTGACCAGAACAATTATTACAAAATACAAATACAAAAACATCAAACAGATTTATTCAGATGAGGTCGATAAGCATCCAGTCTCTGTTAATGCCCAACAAATGATCTAACCCAGATGTTGCACTTTGAGTGTAAACACAGTGCCCTGCAGAATCATCAAATAAATAAGCATGAAAGGGGTTTAGAGTTTCAAACAGAGTCTAACCCCGGACTGAGACCTTTTCACTGCAGAAAAAGCCCACACTCCCCCTTCCCTGCCTTCTTGAAACAGGAACATGTAAATATGGTAATATTTAGCACGTGTTTCAAAACAGATCGGTTTTCTCAAGCAAAAAATAAAAAATAAAAAAACAGGCCCACACACGAAAAAGGTCTCTCCAGTCACATTTCAGTGTGTGTTCCTCCACTGTGTGCATGTGGACGTGCTGTGGTTTCCTCTGTTTGCAAACTGTTCCACCCAGCACTTGGCCTTTCTCTGATGGCTTCTCCACACTTCAAACCTCATACTATCTCTGCCAGATTGTGAGTGTAACAATTCAACAACAGCTTAACAACACAAAAACACTTCTCTAACGGGTCATATAATCCATTTGTATGCAGGGTAATGTTTCACCAAGCAAGAAAAGGATAGGCAATGGAGAGAGAGGGAGTGCGAGAGAGGGAGAGAAAGGGAGAGAGAGAGGGAGGAGCGAGAGAGAGGGAAACACTCAGGACATATGGATGTATTTAAGGACCACCAGGGAAGGGAAACTTGTGCATTTTCGCATAAACCCAGATAAACTCCAAATATGTAATTACACGGGGTTTAGGGGTTGTCTGTTGCCGATTCATTCAGGAATTTCAGGTCATGTCTTTTTGGGAGTTTAGTGTACAGTGCTTTTTTTAACGTCCTCAATGGTGGAAGTAGAGCTTTAGTGGCGAGATTCCACTGCACACTCCGCCTGGCCTGACCTGCTCTATGTGAGAGTACCATTGTCTCCTCTTTTACGAGGCTGTCCGTGAAAGAAGAAAGGAGTAAAATAAATACCTCCAACTACATAAAAGGCAAAGAAGTGGGACTCTCATAAAATACCTGCAGCACGTTTTAAAACCTTCATCGCGTCCAGTATTTATAGTTCTTCGATTCCATGTCAGTGTTTGTAGCCAATTTGTTGTGCTCCAATAAATAGACCGGCCTATTTATCAGCAGACCACATGGCAGCCATATACGGCTCCTAACGAGAGGCAGATGTGCATTGTATATATTTTCACATGCAGGTTTGACGCGCTGACAGAGCAGGACAGATAGCTGAGACATACAACCCTGCAGCCCTGAGCCATAGCTGACTGACTTCCGTATCAGCTGTAAACACCAATGGTGATTAGACCATGAACACAGGAGCACACCTATCCACCCATCTCCCTCTCTCTCTGCCTCATGAAAAGGGTCATTATCCCGAGTGGCGCAGCGATCTAAGCCACTGCATCTCAGTGCAAGAGGCGTCACTACAGTCCCTGGTTTGATTCCAGGCTGTATCACATCCGGCCGAGTCCCATAAGACGGCGCACAATTGGCCCAGCATCGTTCGGGATTGGCTGGAGTAGGCCGTCATTTTAAATAAGAATGTGTTCTTAACTGACTTGCCTAGTTAAATAAAGGTTAAATAAAAAATACCAAAAAATATATATATATATATATAAAATTAAACAAATACTATCCATGAGACTCTGACATATACACTACAAGACACAGGTATAGTCAATACTCAAGCTTTCAAACTGTTACAGTACTACTATGTTACTATGTAATAAGTAAAGCCTAAGGAAACATACATGCTCTTCCTATAGCTTATATTCCAAGTCCTCATCAAAGGGCTATCAAAATGCAGGGTCCATCTTTTCTTCTGCTTCTGGAAAGCACATGCAACTTCTCTGTGTGTTTATGTGTGTGAGTGTGAGTGTCTTTGTTTGTGTGTACTTGATTGCATGTGTTTTACTGTGTTTGTGTGTATAAATGTGTTACTGTGTGTGTGTGTGTGTGTGTGTGTGTGTGTGTGTGTGTGTGTGTGTGTGTGTGTGTGTGTGCGTGCGTGCGTGCGTGCGTGCGTGCGTGCGTGCGTGCGTGCGTGCGTGCGTGCGTGCGTGCGTGCGTGTGTGTGTGTGTGTGTGTGTTACTGTGTGTGTGTGTGTGTGTGTGTGTGTGTGTGTGTGTGTGTGTGTGTGTGTGTTACTGTGTGTGTTACTGTGTGTGTGTGTGTTACTGTGTGTGTTACTGTGTGTGTGTGTGTACATGTGTTACTGTGTGTGTGTGTGTTACTGTGTCTGTGTGTGTATACATGTGTTACTGTGTGTGTGTGTGTGTGTGTGTGTGTGTGTGTGTGTGTGTGTGTGTGTGTGTGTGTGTGTGTGTGTGTGTGTGTGTGTGTGTGTGTGTGTGTGTGTGTGTGTGTGTGTGTGTGTGTGTGTGTGTGTGTGTGTGTGTGTTACTGTGTCTGTGTGTGTATAAATTTGTTACTGTGTCTGTGTGTGTATACATGTGTTACTGTGTCTGTGTGTGTATACGTGTGCGTTACTGTGTCTGTGTGTGTGTACATGTGTTACTGTGTCTGTGTGTATACGTGTGCGTTACTGTGTCTGTGTGTATATGTGCGTTGCCAATTATCTCGGCTATAAATACAGAGCCCCAGCCGTCACTGAGTTTCTGGGTGGCTGCTGCACCACCCTAATTGGTTTCAGATGGTCGCCCAGATCTCTCTCCCGCTCCCCGCCAGAGCGCTTACCGTCACACAGCCTGTGTGTGATAGAAAGCTGCAGGGGAGAGAGGTGGGGAGGAGAAAGATGAGTGACAGGACAGAAGTAAACACAGGGAGAGCACAGGAATAAACAAGCAGACACTAAATGTTTATTTTGCCCAGCCGGTTCCTATAGCCTACAGTATACATTCTCCTCAGCTCATTGAGTTGGGTAAGAGTGTAATAGGCTGGCTAAGTGAGTGAGTGAGGGGACACCAGCAATAACAAAGGGAGAGCGGATTAAACCTGTTTTGGAAGAATGATTGGACATTTCTAAATTTTTCGTCTCTTTACACATTACTTTTACTTTACTTTTATTTTTGACATAATATTTTTTCCTGAATTCGATGAATGTGTAGATTCAGCCAAAAACAACTGGTTACGAGGCAAGTTGACGAAAGGTCGTTACACTCCTTACCGACTGATTTGGGTCAAACTCAAAAATGCGATACATTACGAAAACTATATATTATGTTCATAATGTAAATAAATATATGTTCGAAATTTCGGAATATTCTTTGTAGTTGTAGGCCTATGTTGCTACAACACGTCCCGTCATGAGCACAAGGACAAAGCAAATAAGGAAAAGATATTTATGCAACTTGGCCAATTTGTCCTTCATAATTGTAGCCCCATAAAATAACATATTAATACTATATTGATATAATTCGCTTATATGTGGTTATCCCGAAAGACTTTTTATCTGAAAACATTTTCGATGTTTTAATTGAATTTATAATGAATATACCTTCTCTATGTCAATACTATGTTTATTATTATTATTATGAGTATTGGGCTACGGTTAAGAATAATAGCCTAATATGCTACTAATAATGTTTAGGCTATGATAGATATAGGCTAAGGATTTATTTTAAGACTGTTAACGGTTTACTATTACTATTAGTAGTATTAGTGTTAGAGTATTATTCTTATTTATTTTCTCGTTGTGATTTTGTGGTTTAATAATTTCTGTTCGTAGGCCAGTCTACGGGGGCCTTCTGTCCGAGTTCTTATATTCTCCGGATTAAATCTCATGCTTGAAGAGGAAGAGAAGTGACCCGCGCATGGCCCCTGGAGACAGTTGATCAATGAACATATATTAACACCAAATTAGTATTGATCAACGAGGGAGAGGACACTGTGACTCGGTGACAGCTGGGCTGCATAACCCACTCGTTCTTGAAGAACAGAAAATGACTCCAAAGAAAATGTCAGATTTAAATTTTGGGGTCTGAAGTTTTTTTCGCTATTTGGCGATGGTGGCATCCACGGAAGCATCCGTTTCCAGGGCAGCTAGTGCGTTGAGCACTAACATTGCTAGACCAAATATTTATTAAATAATGACTGTCTCACTATGATGCCATTTCTGCCGCCACACATACCGTCACTCCACCCGCGGCGTGGTAGCGGACTGGCTGACCCAGGGGACTCTGCATCTCCTCAGCCTCGCTACAAATCTCAGGCGGGCGCAGAGTGTGTGTGGCGGGGAGGACCGATAACCAATTAGGGAAGTAGCCGAGGAGCCCCACGGAACCTCGGAATCCTAAACTGCTATAAATCCATTAAATCCACCTCATTAGAGCACGAGTCTCAGTACGACCGGGCGGGGAGAAGGAGGAGTGTGCATGCTGTTTCTCAGCGGGTGTCGCCTCGCGCACAGACTCACGAGCCGCCGGTATTTAACGCATGCTGCTTTGGTAGTTGTGTTACCTTGTTGATAGCAAGTCAAAATACCAACATCAACACATCCACGATCATCATTTCGACACTCTGGCTATTTTATATGAAACCCAATATCACTTCCGTCCATGGATGGTTCAATATAAGAGGTTCACTCTGAAAGGAAATTATATTGGCCTATGAAGTCTAAACGTTTTCGTTGTATATCCTAATATCGATATTATGCAGGCTAAAATTAATGGATACCAAAATGTTCACTGAAATAATACTTTCGAAGTAGGCTAATCTGTCTTTATCATGGTTATTATTAATATAATGAGTTATACTCCTTGTCAAAATCAACATGGGATATGTCAGATTCTTCACTACAAAAACATTGCTTTGATGTAATATGCAATAACAACAGTAATAAACATTGCATAATGATTGTGTTGAGCTTTCTAAATAACCACCCATGGTGACATATCTTTGATAAGGAGGCTCCAAAAACAGAGCAGTTCCTTGGCAATATTAGCTAAAACAGCAGCAAGTGACAGTTTGACTCTCAGCAGTAAGCTAACAGGGCCCTATGCACTGGAAACCTTGCAGACACCTTTTACAGGCAGCCCCTAAAGTCGCATTCAAGGTTAGGATATTTTACAGAACGATATATTATTCGATTTCACATAATATTATATGAGACAGAGTTTGTCTTTTATTGTTCAGTCTCGAAGAAACTGAAAGAGGAAGCTAGATTATAATAATATATGCGGAAATATGTAACTATTTATTAGGCCTACATTTCAAACTGCACTGAATGGAGGGTTCCCGTTTAAATGTAAAGGCAGTCAGTTGTTTTTATTATATACTCTGTACCTCCCAACTTGATTTATAGATATATTCATCAATCATTGTGACATTTTGAACTGTGTCAACGGTATCCTATTGGTCATGGTAAACTCTATACGCTTTAGTAAATGGATGATATTTTTGTCCAATGGGAAGGGCCTTGGATGTAGTTTCAATGCAGAAAATCAGACCTCGGTGCAAAACAACTGGAGTGTGAGAGAGGGAGGGAGGGAGAGTGAGGAAGAGGAGAGGAGGATGTAGGGGTGGAGGAGAGGACTGCAGGCACTTGGCTGGAGAGCTGAGAGGGGATGAAGGCTACAGCTTGGAGTGTGGGTCCTTGTGTAAATGGAGATGTACTAAACCTTTGCTAACCTGTATCGACCAAGATAAAATATTTATATATGCCATTGTCTAATGGAGCGCTGGCTGAGGAGAGACTTAATTTGTTTCCTCCCTGCTAAATGAATGCCCTCCCCATCATCGGCAATGGTGCGGATAGTGATTGCTGCTGTTCTATCTTTGCCCCCTAATAAAACAAGCTCTCCAGATATTTTAATGGTCAAAGCACCTTACAATTATGCTTCATCTAATCCATACATTTCCATAGATGAAAGGTGAAGCTGAGACACTTGAGGCTGCCAACAGCTGCTTCTAGCTCTCTTTCCCTTTCTCTCTTTTTTCATTGCCTCCCTCCCTACTTTCTTGCTTTTCATATTTTCTTAAATATAATCATTTCTTTAACACCAGTCACGGAAATGTGTGGATAATCAAACAAAACAAAAGTCTGATTGTCAGAAACAAAACTGATTTGACAATCACAGACAAGATAATTGGGAGAAAAACCCCATCTTCAACCGGAACAGGAGAAGCACACATCCAGCAGCACGTATCAATGAAGAACAGTATGCAAAACAGAGGCACACAGTGTGAAAAACATTTGGCTTGGACATGGATTGACACTGATTGTCATGCTATTACAGACAAATGGCAACACTTGGTCTGAAGCCGACGGCACATAATCATGTGTGACTAACTGTGATGGAGGGACAGGCAGGCACAAAGGAAAGAGATGGAGGCACAGGGGGTTTGTCTCCCCTACCATTTTCTCCCTCTCTCACTCTCTCTGAGTACTGTAGCAGGGGGAGTGGACATGGTATCGTAGATGAGATGGAAGTTGAAGGAAGACTGCTCTTTCATCTGATTGAAGACAATCATGTTGACTACTATGATGCACATTACTACAAACTACTGTACCAATCCAACTGTCACTACTGAGGGTAGAAAGACAAGTGCAATGGAATAAAATATCCCATATTCTGATAATGGCGGTGGTAGTAGTTAGTAGTGGTAGTAGTTAGTAGTGGTAGTAGTAGTGATGGGTGGTAGTTGTGATACTAGTAGTAGTATTAGGCAGCATTGGCGTCATACACCCCAAATATCTGAATGGGCACACAAAGTTTGTGAGGATGGCTGGGGGAGTGGTCCGAAGGGGGGCCCAGCCCTCTGCTTGGACATTTTTCAAACACCTGAAACAGCTTTTTCCTGCAATCTAGTCATAATCATTATGCTTAAGTCTATGTTAATTTTTTTTTAATTCTGCATATCTCAACATACCTCTTGAGCTGTCTATCTTCCTGACTGGTGTTTTTTTTTTAAAGAAACTAAATATGCTTCTCTGCATCTCTGCTAAAATCTGAGTAAAATAATTTAAGGAATGTAAGTCTTATTCAGTACGTATAGTAAGTGCTCGCTTTTCTAAAGTCTACCAACCTTGCCAGCAGGCATGCCAGCTAAGATATTTAGACAAGCTAGCTTGATTGATGGCCTGAAATGGCTTCTTGGTAGATAGTTATGGGGTTGGGAGATTAGGAAGATATCTGGACTAGCTAGCCAACTTTAAAAAAAAGTAGTATTAGTAGTATTAAAGAGATATATAAACACATTTACATTAATTATTATTATTTATTTTTTAACAGGACAAATCTGTGGGGGCACATGCCCCTGTGCCCCCTATGGGCATGACACCTCTGTCAGGCAGCAAAGTTGCTGTAATGTGAGCAATAGGGTACTTTTCGCTTTTGTTGACACTTGGTGCTTGTCGCCAACACAGAGAAGTGTAAAAATAAACGTTCAGAAACGGACTCCGGAAAGAATGAGGTAACTTGACGTAATTGAATTTAACTTAACTCAATTTGGAATATCAAGATCAAATCTGCGACACAGCAAAACTCAATTTGTAAGGACAATTTGGGCCGAAAGATAACTTGGAATAATGTTTACAGAAACATCCTGATGTGAAGCTTAAAGCTTCTCCCAAACTATGAATGGTGCCTTTGACTGTTCTAGTGGGAGGTCTAAAGGGGCAGTTTCATATAGATAAGATATTCTGACTTTCAGGGATCATAGCAAAATCATCTCAATATTTCCAGCTACCACTGGCTTTGTCTCAGAAGCCTACTATATTTCACATTTGAATAGATATCCCATTGTTAACTTACAAGTTAACACATACTGATAAATACTGTATACCTACTTGGTTGGCCCATGCCACACAAGCAGAGTCATCGGAGTCTGGTGATTTAGCAGTGCGGTAGTTAGTCATTGAGGACATGGTTAAGTGGCTCGACAAACTGTTCCTGCCATGCCGTCTGATAACTTGTGCATTACACGTATGAGCCAAGAGAGAGCTGAGAGAGCTCAGCTTTATTACCGCAGCTTGAGTGCCCCTCTAAACAAACAGATTGGACCTGTGAAGAAAAATTCCCCTATCCTCTCCTTCATCTCCCCAGTTGCCTGACAGATCAGATGCAATGAGCCGGCCAGTGGCGGAGTTCCATTTCTTTAATCTTTCCATTATTGTTATTATTGTGAGTCGGCACATTTTCACAAGGTAATGTTAGAAGTGCCTCTAATGGGGCTTTGGCTTCGTGTGAGAGTGTGGATGAATGACCTAATTGATTCATCATGACATCGATCTTGGGAAAAATGGATCTGACACCACGAATCCAGTTAAAGGATATGCATTTTTTCCTTTTCCCCGTCTGCCTCTTTCTGCCCTTTCAACTCTCTTTCGCTCTGTCCACCTCTTGTTTCCCCTCTGCTCTCCAGATCACTTTATTTCTGGGCTTGTCTTACGCACACCCTCGCAGAATAGCATGAACTCAGGCTCCTTGTACTTTTCTAATCTTCTCCCCAGCCTGCCTTCTACCAGGCTATTAGACGTAGTTCAAGCTGTTTCCTCCAGAGTTAACTGCTGTTATTTTGACGGCTGCTATGGCTCTTCCATTCTACGCTCCATCACTGATGCTCCTCAGCAAGCAATCACTGTAATTGCGTCAGCCAACATACGCACCTGACAATCCTTGCTTTATATTTGACCTCTTCACCTTTCTACAACCACACAATGCATTGCAGAGGTACCGAAAGATGTGTGTGTGGGGAGGGATGAAGGAAAAATGGAAAGAGTGAGAAAGCGAGGAGGGCTGAAGTGACAGCTTGTTATTCCCTGGCAGGCAGGGCTTGCTGGGAGTTAGAGGCTGTAATAGGAAACAGTGTGGCTCACCCTCTTGTGTGCTTTGCCCCAGCTGCCTATCAAAAACTAATATCCTCACATTTGACGCTTGTGTTGTCCTTTGAAATTAGAAAGAATCTGTGTCTAATGCTATAAGCCAAGCCTGGCTACCCTGAAGTTTCTCCAGCCTCCCATCCCTACTTTCCTCTCTCTCTCTTCTCCCCTGTGATTCTCTGTCCAGTCTGCTCAAGTCTGCACCATGAGACCCCAGGATTTAGAGATCTACAGCCCCCCCCCCCCCCCCCCTGCACTCCCTGCCCCAAAATCCCCTCGGCCCATCTCAGTCTCCCTCATCCTTCCCCCTGTGCTCTTTACCTCTCCCCTGCTCTCCAGTAATTTTTAAATACAGTAACACTATCTGAGGGAAAACTGATATAATCTTTTCTAAACTATAAAAGTCAGTCACCCGAAGAAACATCTGCACGGTCAAATTTAAAACAAACTGTCAGGGAGTCGGGTAACCTATAAAGAGCACAGGAAAAAGAGAAGTGGAGGGAAAGAGGGAAAGAGAGGAAAATAGAGAGAAGAGAAGAGAGAGGGAGGGAGGAGTTTGTTTTTCTCACTGTACTTCTGCCTAAACACACACAGCTCATTTTATTTCTATCCGTGTTGACTCTTTCCTCATCTCCATAAGAGTCTATTCTCCAATGTTTCTCCCCATCATAGCAACGTGTGACACTTAAGCGCCAAGTACTATAAACTTTTCATTTACAGAAGCATTTTATTTTAAGGAGACAGACTACCCTCTCTCAAACCCAACCAGTCCATTATGGAGTCCAGTTTTAAATTAGTCTACTGAACATAGCAATCACAGTCTGTTCGCTCTGTTTTGAGCTCAGCCATGGATGCATTGGTTTAATTGATTTAATGGCTGGAGATTGTGTGAGTGCTAGTCCTGTCAGATGAGATGTACACTGTAAAGGATACTTCAATGAAGTCAAGTGTCTTCTCAACTCAAACTATCTTAGACAATCCGTGTCAGTGTGTGCATAATGCAACATAAAACATACTAAGAAACAACACACACACACACACACACACACACACACACACACACACACACACACACACACACACACACACACACACACACACACACACACACACACACACACACACACACACACACACACACACACACACACACACACACACAATGGTCCCTGCTAATGGCTTGAATAACACCCAGAGTGGTGTGTTAAAACGGCAGCCTAGGCAGAGGGGGAGGGGGGGATAGGGGGATAGGGGGACAGTGGCAGTGGATCCTGCTAATGCCACCCTGAATGGTGTCTCTAATTAGTTGGCCTGGAGATAGCTTTTAGCTAAATCACATGCCCACTGAAGAGCCTGTACCAACAGAGACAAGGGCCTGGACAATTACAATAGGCCTCTCCCCATCCCCAGGTCCAGCACTAACATTCATGATGATTTCCAGGCGTTTCATTGTTATCATCTCTCCATGACAATGATGTTTTCACTGTGGTTTAGTGTCAAAGCAGGGTGGAGGCAGAGAGAGAGCAGAGAGCAGAGAGAGAGGTTACTTATGTTAACGTTTTCCCTGCTAGTGGTGATGCTCTTGGAGAGAGAGCTGGGTGAGTAAACCTGGGTGAGTTCTGAGTGTGAAGTGGGCTGCTGGCTATAATTGATACTGGAGAGGGGTTGCATGATTGTTCTTCAACACACAGTGCTAATATCGACCCACACACACATGAACATGCACGCACATGCACGCACACACAGGATTAAAAGAGCACACACACACAGGATAAACAGAGAATGTACGCACACCCTCGCAGAATAGCATGAACTCAAACATACACAAAGCCCCTCACAAACCTGCATCTTTCTATTTGATCCATCTCTCTTTTAAGTAACAGCTTTTTGAATAACCATAACACACAGCATATGTTTCAAATGTTCCACAAAGTTTAGCCCAGTGACTTCAGTAAACAGGAAATAAGGTTCCTAACAGCCCAGATTGCTTTCAGCCGCTCTAGAATATCACCCACCAGGGAGCAACCTGATGGTGTCTGTGTGGAGGCTTGATGTGCCAGAGAGACACACAGGGGGAGAGGACCAGGGTCATGGTCTAACCTCTGACCTCTTAACCATGTCTAATGTATCTGACATGTGCTGTGGCAGTGGTTAGGAGTAGTGCCTAAATACCACAATACCTCAGAGAGACACTAAACATGGGTAAATGGAGTTTGCACTACTACTGGTTTGTGAATGGGAGAACAAGTAATACTCAGACACATCCACGAGAGAGAGGAATAGACCAAGAGGGATAGAGAGACTATGGGTGAGAGGAGTGGAGCTAAGTGGGGTTGGATCACTCAACGTGCTGCCCCACCCTGTTGCCCCCTGCACCCCCTCTCCTCCAACAGCCTCTCTATGGGGTCGCCCCACCAGTCAGACACCACTGATACCAACACTGTCTCATACTCACATCTGGGGTATGGGGGGGAGAAACCGGGAAAGACGAGTGGGGCAGAGAGAGAAAAAGAGAGAGGGTGGCCCGGGTCCTCTTCAGCTGAAGGGCCCTGCAATCACTGCGCATATTTTATAGTGCAGCATTTCAATATAGCAACCTTCTCTTCTCTCAAGCCTGTGACAAATATGTGCACACCTTATTGTCCTACTAAACGCCACCACTCAGAGTCTGCACCTACACACACTTGAACACACACGCAATCATGCATGCATACACGCACAAGCACGCACGTGCACACATACACAGGTAGTAGTTGATTACCTTCAAAGTATTTAAATTGAATGCACACTTCAAGTTTCAAGTTTTATTAGTCATACAGTGCATTTGGAAAGTATTCAGACCTCCTCCCTTTTTCCAATTTTTTTTACGTTCCAGCCGTATTATAAAATTGATTAAATTTATATATTTTGTGCTAATTTATTAAAAAACAAAAAATTAAATACCTTATTTACTTAGGTATTTAGACCCTTTGCTATGAGACACGAAATTGAGCTCCTGTTTCCATTGATCATCCTTGAGATGTTTCTACAACTTGATTGGAGTCCACCTGAGATAAATTCAATTGGTTGGACATGATTTGGAAGGACAGTGCATGTCAGAGCAAAAACCAAGCCATGAGGTCGAAAGAATTGTCCGTAGAGCTCCGAGACAGGATTATGACGAGGAACAGATCTGGTGAAGGGTACCTAAAACAGTGGCCTCCGTCATTCTTAAATGGAAGAAGTTTGGAACCACCAAGAGCTGGCCACCCAACCAAACTGAGCAGTCGGGGAGAAGGGCCTTGGTCAAGGAGGTGACCCAAGAACCCAATGGTCACTCTGACAGAGCTCCAGAGTTCCTTTGTGGAGATCAGAGAACCTTCCAGAATGACAACCATCTGTGCAGCACTCCACCAATCAGGCCTTTATGATAGAGTGGCCAGACGGAAGCCAGTCCTCAGTAAAAAGCACATGACAGCCCGCTTGGAGTTTGCCAAAAGGCACTTAAAAGATTCTCAGACCATAAGAAACAAGATTCTCTGGACTAAAAAAAAGAAGATTGAACTTTTTGGCCTGAATGCCAAGCGTAACGTCTGGAGGAAACCTGGTACCATCCCTACGGTGAAGCATGGTGGTGGCAGCATCATTCTGTGGGGATGTTTTTCAGTGGCAGGAACTGGGAGACTAGTCAGGATCGAGGGAAAGATGAACGGAGAAAAGTACAGAGAGATCCTTGATGAAAACCTGCTCCAGAGCACTCAGGACCTCAGACTGGGGCGAAGGTTCACTTTCCAACAGGACAATGGTCCTAAGCATACAGCCAAGACAGCGCAGGAGTGGCTTCGGGACAAGTCTCTGAATGTCCTGGTGGTGGTCCAGTTAGTGCCTGGACTTGAACCTGATCAAGCATCTCTGGAGAGACCTGAAAATAGCTGTGCAGTGACGCTCCCCATCCAACCTGACAGAGCTTGAGAGGATCTGCAGAAAAGATTGGGAGAAACTCCCCAAATACAGGTGTGCCAAGCTTGTAGCGTCATACCCAAGAAGACTTAAGGATGTAATCACTGCCAAAGGTGCTTCAACAAAGTACTGAGTAAAGGGTCTGAATACTTATGTAAATGTGATATTTTAGTTTTTTTTGTTGCTTTTCCATTATGGGGTATTTATTGTGTGTAGATTGATAAGGGAGAAAACTATTTCATCCATTTTAGAATGAGGCTGTAACGTAACAAAACGTGGAAAAATGTAAGGGGTCAAAATACTTTCCGAAAGCACTGTATGTACTGGATAAACATGATATACAGTACAACATCAAACTAAATGCTTAGTAGCAGGTTCCTTCACGACAATGCAACAACAAGAAATCATAAAATATAACAATATGAACATGAAGTAAATGTCTCCGGAAAATATTTAAAAAAAATTCTCCTAAGTATAATACAGGAAAGCACAATTTATAGTCCAATATTGACACTTGTTTTGGGGAAGGGGGGATTGGGGGGCAAGCGCTTAAATCACGGCCCCACTTGATTTGATTTGATTTGAAATCATGCAGTATTAGCAATGATAATAAGAGTCTGGTAGCAGCAGTTGTGATGTGTGTGTAGCATGAATGTATACTTTCCATTGTAACTACTGTGAGAGAATGGGGGATGATGTGCTGCCGGGAGCAATGGGGAACAGGTGGAAGAGAAGAGTGAAAAGTGGAGCGCTTTTGGAAATGGCTGGGTCTCCCCTATGAAGGAAGGGGCTCTCAGAGGTCTGAGACAATGGCACCAGTCAACAACAGGGCTGGCCTCCCTCTCCCTCGCTATCCCTCACTCTCTCCATCTCTCTCTCTCCATCCCCTGTGCTGTGCCTCTCCCACACAAAGGCGTGTCGGGGGGATCAGTCAGCAGACGGTGAGAGGGGGACATGGCATTTTAATGGGAGAGTGAGCCATGGGGATAAGAGAGGTGGGGGACCCAAAGAGGATGGCCCCAACACAGGGAGCAGCACACTGTTTCAGAGGCCTTTTTATCTGAATGATTACCCCCAATTAGATCCCTGCTCAGAGTAGGTGAGAATGGGCTCCTTTCTGAAGGGGAGGGGATTGCTGGGGGCAGAGGGGTGAGAGGCGGAGGGGTGGGGGGAGAGGAGGGGTACAGCTGAGGGCTCCTAATGATGGTGAGCATAGGCTCCTCATCAATATGGATCAAAGGCAGTGGGGCCGTCCAAACAGCACAACAAGAACAACAGCTACACCCCAACGCTGCTGCTCTGGCTAAATGTTGACTTTGTTGTTGTCTTTAATCACTGGCAGTCTAAACTGAAATGTCATTTTCCACTCTTCACAGTAACACACAGTACAAACCCTCTCTGTAATTACAAGCCAATTAGATGTAATAACACTACCACTTCCTGACCAATCTGACCAATCACCTGAGACCTCACTGTGACTCCACGATCGCAGCAGAGATATTGTTTATATGTTAGTTGTGGTACGGGAGTATATTTAATGTGTTTTAATCTCTGGGATTCATTTAGGCTGTCTGTCAGGTCGGCGGAGAAAAAGTTTCTTCTTTTTATTTAGATAAATGTTAGTTCTGTGGAGTTCCCACTAAACGGTTACTGGTGTTAAGACACACACGTTGTTTCCTGGCACAACTGAAATAACTCCTCGCTCCCTTTCTGCCTCTCTCCCTTCCTTCCTCCCTTTCTCCTTCTCTCCCTCCCTCTCTCTCTCTCCCCCCCTCTCCCTCTCTCTCTCCCCCCCCCTCCCTTTCTCTCTCCCTCCCTCTCTCCCTCCTTCCCATGCTGTATCACGGCTCACTGAGGGAATACAGGCCACATTCTCACTGAGGGAATACAGGCCACATTCTCACTGAGAGAATACAGGCCACATTCTCACTGAGGGAATACAGGCCACATTCTCACTGAGGGAATACAGGCCACATTCTCACTGAGAGAATACAGGCCACATTCTCACTGAGGGAATACAGGCCACATTCTCACTGAGGGAATACAGGCCACATTCTCACTGAGAGAATACAGGCCTCATTCTCACTGAGGGAATACAGGCCACATACTCACTGAGGGAATACAGGCCACATTCTCACTGAGGGAATACAGGCCACATTCTCACTGAGAGAATACAAGCCACATTCTCACTGAGAGAATACAGGCCACATTCTCACTGAGGGAATACAGGCCACATTCTCACTGAGAGAATACAGGCCACATTCTCACTGAGGGAATACAGGCCACATTCTCACTGAGGGAATACAGGCCACATTCTCACTGAGAGAATACAGGCCTCATTCTCACTGAGGGAATACAGGCCACATACTCACTGAGGGAATACAGGCCACATTCTCACTGAGGGAATACAGGCCACATTCTCACTGAGAGAATACAAGCCACATTCTCAGAAAGAATACAGGCCTGGTATTAGGCACACTTTATCCGTCCATCTCCCCCTCATCTCCTTCCCTCGGTCACTTAACTTAGCAATCTATGTGAACCGGCCTAATGTTCCCGCACGGGGTCATTCTGACTGTAGTCTTTCATACAGGGGGGTTCCATCAGACCAGGCCAACACAGGCTGTTGAGGAATGTTGTAGTCATAACTGGAGATATCTCTGGTAATTTACACTGGTTTCTGTGGATAAATATTGATATTTCTACTTCTAAATACTGTAATTCATCATATACTCAGTGACCAGGTCCTTCTAGCAGTGGTCATTCTGGAGATGAGAAAATCCGGCACTAATGCCACCCTGGTTGAGTGACCATCAGATATCTATCTATATATGGTCAACTTCATGTTGCTGATCCAGGTCACCACCCCCTGATCTCAAAATCAATCTAATTTCTCCACAGCAAATATGAAATGAATGTCAGAGTCTAGGTCATGTGGGTAAGGCGGAGTCAGGCGCAGGACACAGAGATGAGTAATAATAGTAACTTTACTCAAAAATAATCTTCCAACAAGGAGAAGGAAAATCCAGAGTCACATAAACGAGACAACTGACAACAATAAACACGCGACAAACCATAATGGCTCCAGAGGGTTAAATAGGGAAATAATAAAATGTAATGGGCACCAGGTGTGTACAATACAGACAAAACAAATGGAAAAGGAAATGTAGATCGGTGGAGGCTAGAAAGCCGGTGACGTCGACCGCCGAATGCCGCCCGAACAAGGAGAGGCACCAACTTCGGCGGACGTCGTGACAATGAAGAAATCCTCTCTGAACGTGCATCCCCGTGCCTATAGGATCATATAGTCTTATCCTCTCTGATCGTACATCCCCGTGCCTATAGGATCATATAGTCTTATCCTCTCTGATCGTGCATCCCTGTGCTTATAGGATCATATAGTCTTATCCTCTCTGATCGTGCATCCCCGTGCCTACAGGATCATATAGTCTTATCCTCTCTGATCGTGCATCCCCGTGCCTATAGGATCATATAGTCTTATCCTCTCTGATCGTACATCCCCGTGCCTATAGGATCATATAGTCTTATCCTCTCTGATCGTGCATCCCCGTGCTTATAGGATCATATAGTCTTATCCTCTCTGATCGTGCATCCCCGTGCCTATAGGATCATATAGTCTTATCCTCTCTGATCGTGCATCCCCGTGCCTATAGGATCATATAGTCTTATCCTCTCTGATCGTGCATCCCCGTGCCTATAGGATCATATAGTCTTATCCTCTCTGATCGTGCATCCCCGTGCCTATAGGATCATATAGTCTTATCCTCTCTGATCGTGCATCCCCGTGCCTATAGGATCATATAGTCTTATCCTCTCTGATCGTGCATCCCCGTGCCTATAGGATCATATAGTCTTATCCTCTCTGATCGTGCATCCCCGTGCCTATAGGATCATATAGTCTTATCCTCTCTGATCGTGCATCCCCGTGCCTATAGGATCATATAGTCTTATCCTCTCTGATCGTGCATCCCCGTGCCTATAGGATCATATAGTCTTAATACTCCCATACAAAACATTATCGGATTGACACTATCACACTATCACATAGGCAATCCGACCAAGCCACTTTCACACATCATTACAGGCTCTGGTTTCCCTTGGCCCTAACAGGTGCAGAGGGAAAGAGAATACTCCAGGACCACTGTCTCCATGGGCTTAGCCTTTCCTGGCACTGAGAGGCCTGCATTGACGGAGGAGACAGAGAGGGAGACAGAGGGTGACGCCAGGCCCAATAAATCACTGTGAATGTGTAAATGCCACTGAGACACATTCCGCCACAGAACAGGGGGGCCAAACTGCTACAAGTTCCTTTCTCTTTCTGTTGCTGTTGTTTTAAGGGCACCCCCTACCGCACACACAATCCATGTTTGTTTTCTTACCCTCCCTCCCTCCCTCCCTCCCTCCCTCCCTCCCTCCCTCCCTCCCTCCCTCCCTCCCTCTCTCTCTCTCTCTCTCTCTCTCTCTCTCTCTCTCTCTCTCTCTCTCTCTCTCTCTCTCTCTCTCTCTCTCTCTCTCTCTCTCTCTCTCTCTCTCTCACCTCCATCTACCTCCCTCTCCCTCCCTTCTGTCTCCCTCTCTCTTCCCCTCTCACCTCCATCTCCCTCTCACCTCCCTTCTGTCTACCTCTCTCTCTCATTCTCTCTACCGTCGTTCTCTTGGTCTCCCTCTCTCTTCCTCTCTTTTTCTCTCCATCCTTCAGTTCCCCTAAGAAGCTAATAGCTTAATGTGAGGAAGAATGTTCTGGGTTTCCTGTGAAAACCTTTCTGTTTCTCCCCTTTCCTTCCCTGTCACATGTTCTGTGTGCTCTGGAGCAACGAGTGCCAAGAGAGAAATGGAGGGTGAGAGGAGAAGAGAAAAGAAAAGAAGAGAGGGGAAAGAGAAGGCAGAGGTGAGGGGTGGAGGGTCATGTGGAAGAAGAACCCCACTACTTATCCCTTAACACTGAGTGGTTAACTGGGAGGGGAGGGAGGGAAGGAGGGAGGGAGGTGGAGAGAGTTGGGAGAAGAGAGAGTTTGTATAATCAGCAGTGTTGCTGTATTAGTTGTTCCTCTCAACACAAATAAGCAGGGTAATTATTTGCTTGCTCAGTACAGTAACCCCAAATGCTTGTGTCAATAAAGCTTATTTGAATTTATTAGAAAGAGGGACAAAGAGAACGAGGCCATTATTTAAGTGCAGTTGCAACAATTACAGACATAAACTTTGTTATCTCAGGAAATGTGGCCTATTGTGGTGTGTAAACTAAAATTGGTTGCTTTGGGAGTGAAGGGGCAGGTCTTAAAATGAATCTAAAAGAAAACAGAAATGGACAAATGTTGCTCTGAATGATGCAATATACTGGAACTGGGAATAGATTAAGGAATTTCCCTCAAATTATTTTTAGAACAGATTGTAAACAACAGGGAATTGGCTTTGGCACTGGTGTTTATGTGCGCTTGTGACGTTCCCATGGTCTCTTTGAATACTACCCAATAGAAACCACAGATAAGACACAATAAAGGAGCCAAGAGGTATCATTGAAACTGCAGACATAAAGAATCAATATGGATGTCAGCCAGATGTACTGCTACATTCCAACTGATCTAATTGACTTTAATTGGTCATCTCTAATTAGAAATCCCCACTTAATTGAACTTAATTGGCTGGTCAAATAAACGTGTGGCCCAGGGCGAGCCCTCCCAGCATCAGGTCACATAACCCCTGAGTGGCCCTGCCAGGCATTTACCTAGCCATACCCCCCCTACTATACCCCCCTACCATACCCCCCCCCCCCCCCCCCCCCCCCCCCCCCCCCCATGACCCCCACCCCCACATCAAAGGCCATCAATCTCCCACAGTACAGGGGGAAAGGCAAATATTTAGAGAAGGACTGAGACCCCATAAATCTGTTGTGGGAGAGAGAGGGAGAACATGATACATCCCCAGCCCCCTGTTCCCCCCCCTGCCCCCCCCCCCCCCCCCCCCCCCCCCAGGCCATCCTAGGCCAGTCCCACAGCAGCCCTGCTAGACTAGCTGACAGCCAGAGGAAGCAGAGGGAAGCAGCAGGAACAGGGGAGGAAGAAAGCAGCTCTGTGCTGATGAGGAAGAGGATGGAGAGAGGGAGATTAGCTAAGGAGAGAAAAGAGTACCCCCGCCCATTAAACACGTACAAAAACACACATATGCAAGCTTAAGCCCACATACACTCACACACACATGCGCGCAGACACACACACACACACTGGTGAGACTCCCCTCTCTGCCTATGATTTACTATAGCAACTCTTGGTTCCACTTGAGTGAGACTAGAATATTACCAAGCATTTATGTCCTTTTTCATTTGAAAACAAAACAAAAGAAAGGAACGTTGTGTGGACAGGTCAGGGGTGAGAGGTCATAGGGAGAGTAAATTGAGGGCAGATGAGATCCTGAACAAATACAAGACCAATTTCAAGAAAAAATGCACTGGCGAGAATAGAGGCATGCTTTTCAGCAGCATGAACAGACACATACGGTATACAAATACTCCCACAGTGTTTGGCTTCCTTCTGGAGAGAGACTTCAAATAGAGAACACACTATACAACATGTCTCAGAGAGCAAAACAACACGTCCAGAATGAAGAACAACATCTTAAACGGACTTCTCTAAGCAAAATGCCTTTCGATTGTTGCTATGGCCCTCGCTCCCCACAACCAGTCAATAGTCTCTATTCTCCTTCAACTACACCATAATGCACAGATAGATGTCCGTCAATACAATACACACACAGATGCGTCATGCACCACACACACAAACACACGCGCACACGCACACGCATGCATGCGCGCGCACACGCACACACACACACAAACATACACACACAATTCATCTGTCAGGGTGGTGTGAGCTTGTGAGAGATTTGAAGAGGATTTGCAGTGCTCTTGACACCCCTGTTGGCTGAGTCCCAGGGGCTGGAGGGATTGATCCCAGGGTATGGTGTGTCAGGCCCTGTTGGCTGAGTGAGAGTCCCAGGGGCTGGAGGGATTGATCCCTGGGCATGGTGTGTCAGGCCCTGTTGGCTGAGTCCCAGGGGCTGGAGGGATTGATCCCAGGGTATGGTGTGTCAGGCCCTGTTGGCTGAGTGAGAGTCCCAGGGGCTGGAGGGATTGATCCCTGGGCATGGTGTGTCAGGCCCTGTTGGCTGAGTCCCAGGGGCTGGAGGGATTGATCCCAGGGCATGGTGTGTCAGGCCCTGTTGGCTGAGTCCCAGGGGCTGGAGGGATTGATCCCAGGGTATGGTGTGTCCGACCCTGTTGGCTGAGTCCCAGGGGCTGGGGGGATTGATCCCAGGGCATGGTGTGTCAGGCCCTGTTGGCTGAGTCCCAGGGGCTGGAGGGATTGATCCCAGGGTATGGTGTGTCAGGCCCTGTTGGCTGAGTCCCAGGGGCTGGAGGGATTGATCCCAGGGTATGGTGTGTCAGGCCCTAGGCAGCCCTTACAGACTTCTGGATTGACTGGCCAACCCCAGAGGGACCCTGACTGGGCCAGATAGAGACCTACCTCAACTCCACCAGTGGCAGTGGAGGATGTGCTGCACACTGGGCTGACACACACACATGCTCACACATGCACACACACATGCGCGTACACGCACACACACACGCACACACACACACACACACACACACACAGCTGCCGTATTCATGAGCAGGACCAGAGGCTGACACATTACCATGAGCCTTTGTTCTCGGGGTTTGTTGGCATTCCTGCCTGGCTGTCTCTCTCAAATGTCACATCTCAGAAGACCTCTGTATTTTGAGCGTCAATAATTTCAAATACAACTGTATGGCAGCCTTCAGACTCTTTACACAAGACAAGTGTTTTGGCTTTGTTTGTTTTACCTGTCAAAATTTTTAAAAAGCCCTTACCTGATTTTATGTTGCTATTTTGTCATTCCATATGATTTCAATCATTTTCTGACTGCACCCCTTTTGATTTGAATAAAACCTTCATAAATGTTTGCCCATGGTAGAAGTGATCAGAAAGTGACTTTCTGAACCTGAATGCCAAAACATTCAGGAGATAGAGGGGCTCAAAGTTGACCCATTTTGCAAACCCCACCCTACCATGTCTTCATCACTGGAAAAGATAAACGGTTGAATTTGATATGATTTGAAAGCTTCAAACAGGGTTGTCAGACTATTCTATGATTTATTAAAAAATATGTTTCTTTCATGAAAATTATGTTTTTTTTCTGCTTTCTAGTAAATGATCTAAAAACACATAAACTCAGATTTTTTTGAACATGTTGTGGCTTAGAACAAATTTGACGTCATCTGGATTGTTAGTGTAATGCCCGTCATCGGTTGAGACAAAGCAAACTCTTGAAAACAGGGTGGGTGTGATGTTTTGTCTGATTAATGTACTAAAATGTGAATAAAGTCGAAATTTCAACTTTTAAATGGTATCATAAAGATGGTAGAAGGTCCACAAGAGCATGCTGTGTCTTAACCGATTACGGGCACAACACATACATTTCAGATTATGTTAAATAGGGTCTAAGTTACAACATTTGCGAGTATAAAGAAACGCTGAGTTTTTGTGTTTTTTGAGAATTTACGTAGAAAAAATAAAAGCCAATTGTTTTATCTATTTTTTTTCTTCTCAATAAATTCTAGAATAGTTTAAGAACTCTGTTTTTAAGCTTTCAAATGATATCAAATTCAACCGTTTATTGATGTCAGTGATGAAGACATGGTAGGGTGTGGTATGGAAAATGGTTCAACTTTGAGCCCCTCTATCTCCTGAATGTTTTGGCATTCAGGTTCAGAAAGTCACTTTCTGATCACTGCTACCATGGGCAAACATTTATGAAGGTTTTATTCAAATCAAAAGGGGTGCAGTCAGAAAATGATTGAAATCATATGGAACGACACAAAGATGAAATTGATCTTACGTCATAATAAGACAATGGAGAGGCCTCTCCCACCACCTCTTCTTAGTGTATTTACTGTACCCAGACCATGACGCTTTGCACTGAACTATAGTTCTAGGCAGGGAGGAGTCCGCTGTTGCAGGCCGCTGATGCAGGCCGCTGTTCCTCTTTGGGCATCCTCCTGACAACGTGTGGGGGGTGGAGGCAGCAAGAGAGGGGAGGGAGGTAGGAGGCGTGGGCATGGACACGTAATTGCTTCTTACTGATCCTAATAGCACATCAGAGGCGCCGCCACTTCACTGGACCTCCGTAGAGATCCGCCAGGTTGGGTCCCGTTCATTACCCCGGTGACCCCCCCAACTTGCCCCCCATCCCCCTGTGTCAGCCCTAAGCCCTCTCCCCCAGGTCATTGTCTCTGGGGTTTAATTGGAGCGATGTTCCCCATTGTGGAGAGGCTCAATGGCTGTGGAGGGCTCCATTGTGGCTGTGAATGGGGGCAGGAGTGTTCATTAGGTAAGGGGCTGAATGGAGCCTTCTGGGGTAAGGCACTGAGAGGCCGGGGCACTGGGGACCTCCGGGGAGGGGGAAACTGCACCTCTCTTCTCCTCTCCCCATCTCTCCTCTCCCATCCTCTCTACCCTCTTTCCTCAGCAGCCTGACGCTTGGCCCTGAAAGGCAGCGGCTGCGTTTGTTAGGGAGCGGCCTTTGTCTACCACTGGGCAGATGAATCAGAAGAGAGGAGAGAGAGGAGGAGCAAAGGGGCCTGGAGAAGAAGAGAGGAGGGCTCATCCTATGACTGAGGGAAGGGTAGTCTACTGTACAGTACCTAAGGGCCAGGCATTCCAGGGCTCCATGCAGGCTGAGCCAGCCCCTCTCTGGTGGTCCCTCCACAACACCACAGATGATCTCATGAATGAAAAACCAACCAGAACATGACCCCTTTGCCTCAGACTGGAAGTGAGGGCCACTACAAATACCCCAGATAAGGGCATTCTTTGTTTTTGAGTACAAGCAGAGCTCTCAAAAGCCAGCCATTGCCAGTGGAGAGAGGAGACTGTTTAGGGCTTGATTCAGTGCTGGCGGGTAATATTTCTGGTCCCCCCAAAAATGATATGCATGAAAAAAAGGCACTTATCACAGTAGTGGCTGGTATTGATAAATCGAATGACTCTGGAGGAAGGGAAACAGCTGGGCATTTCGGCACCTCACATGACCAGAGCTAGCAGCATCCACATGGACTGGCACCATGCCAGGCTGCAGAGCCAGAGCAATCATCCAGGCTAGATCAGTGGATTGCCGATACAACTGATTAAACTGGGCTTGCATTGGATCACTGCAGGTTGAGCTCACTGCAACCAATTAGAAGATGTACTGTATGTACAAAGCATAGAGTTGTCTGTACGAAGACCCGTTATGGAATACCAGTTACGTTTAACTGCAGCTATCCGAAACCATAGAGCACCTTTCATAGCTGCTACTTGTCCCTTTCCAGTCCAGACAGTCCTGGATGAGAAATTTAAGCTGTAATTGAACTAAGCATGTTTGGCAGTTAACCCTCTGACAATCCTCTGAGAGCTGCCAGGGTTGAGTGGCCCGTTGTGAGCATGGCGTGTGTTCCCAGTCTCTCTGTGTGACAGATTACAGCTCACACTGACCAGAGCCTCTCTCCCTCTCTCTGCTCACCGGCCAGCCATTGATGTCATTCCCCTTCCACTACACACACAGCCTCTCCTCCTCTCAGTCTCCCGCAGCCAGTACCTTCCGTTGTTTACATTTCCACCAGCACCCCAAAACAATGCCAGACATCGTGCCCACCGCGAGCACACACACACTGATACACACACAGACACACATATATATATATAAACACAGCCCATAGACTCATGCTTAATGCTAATCTGACATCATCGTTGAGGTGTGTCAGGTTCCTGCCGTGTGTGTACCGAGCACCATGTCTGTGGACTGTGTTATTGCCACCACACACAAACACATATTACGCTGACCTAACAAGGCTGCGTTCAGGTTTCTGAAACAAGATGATTCATCTGTCTCCCGGACTCTGCTCGGCAGCCCGCTGACCTCAAACAGGCCCGTTTTCCTCCCCTCTCACTCACAGTATTTATTTTTCCATCTGCACAGCTCAAATAAAGCCTGTGGACAGGGCTATGTCTGCCCTCTGCCTGCGCAGCCACAGATATTACTGCACTGAGGAAAATAAGCACACAGGCACGGACGCACGCACGCACACACACAGAAGCACACACATGGAAGTGCGCATGCATGCACGCACACACACACACACACACACACACACACACACACACACACACACACACACACACACACACACACACACACACACACACACACACACACACACACACACACACACACACACACACACACACACACACACACACACACACACACACTGTGTGGTATTTACTAGTTGCTGTGTTAAAGACTGTAGCTTAAACAAGGGGGTGTGTCCCATGCCCCTGTGTTGTGTGTGTGAGGTGTTAGTAGAGTGGAAGTGTGTGTATGAGCCATGTGGAGCGAGGTAGTAGGGTCTAGGTCTATGGTCTAGGCTCTGACAGGCTGGTCCCCTGTGACGGTCTCCTGTCCCTTCCTGTTTAGCCTGGGCGTCTGCAGCAGGTAAACACACAGGGGCTCCTGGAGTGCCACCAGGAGGGAGCCGGGAGGGGATGGTTTCAATCCCCCTGAACAGAACAGCCACCCCAGTGAGGGCTAGGCCAGGTGAGACACCCAGGCTGTGATAGACAGGGGAGGTATCGTACTGTAGGTCTCCTCTACTGACGGAAAGGACCTCCTTGTGCTCTTCACTGCAGGGCAGTTCTCTAGACCCTCTACTCTTTCCTATTTCTACCAATGACCCACCACTGGCATTAAACAAAGCCTGTGTCCATGTATGCTGATGATTCAACCATATACATGTCAGCTACCACATCTAATTAAGCCACTGAAAACCTTAACAAGGAGTTGCAGTCAGTTTTGGAATGGGTGGCCAGTAACAAACTGGTCCTGAACATCTCTAAATCTAAGAGAATTGTATTTGGTACAAATCATTCACTAAGCTTTAGACCTCAGCTGAATCTGGTAATGAATGGTGTGGCTCTTGAACAAGTTAAGGAGACCACATGACTTGTTGTTACCTTATACTGTAAACTGTCATGGTCAAAACATATAGATTCAATGGTTGTAAAGATGGGGAGAGTTCTGTCCGTAATAATAAGAGAGGCTCTGCTTTTTTGACACCACACTCCACAAAACAAGTCCGGCAGGCTCTAGTTTTATCTTATCTTGATTATTGTCCAGTCGTGGTCAAGTGCTGCAAAGAAAGATCTAGTTAAGCTGCAGCTGGCCCAGAACAGAGCCGCACGTCAGAAGGCTAATAGAAATACTATGCAGGCCATTCTCTCTTGGCTACGGGTTGATTAGAGACTGACCTCATCACTTCTTCTTTTTATAAGAAACATTCATGTGTTGAAAATTCCAAATTGTTTGTGTAGTCAACTTACACACAGCTCTGACACACACACGTACCCCACCAGACATGCCACCACAGTCCCTAAATCCAGAACAAATTCAAGAAAGCGTACAATATTATATTGAGCCATGATTGCGTGGAGCTCCAATGTTGCTCAAACGAACAGCAAACCTGGTTTCAAAAAACAGATGAGGCAACACCTCACGGCACAATGCCTCTCCCCTATTTGACATAGATAGTTTGTGTATGTACTGATATGTAGCTATGTGTGTCGTTTTTTAATTGATGTAGTTCTGTTCTTGAGCTGTTCTTGTCTATTAATGTTCTGTATTATGTCATCTTACATGTTTTGTGTTTTGCTTTCGCAACAGCTAATGGAGATCCTAATAAAATACCAAATACCAAAATACCATCACAGGAAGTGGTTCATGGGATATAATGCATTCAAGAGCACCAGCTTGTGTCATGTCATGGCACACCCCCCTTCTCTGTTTCTCTCGCTCTGTATCTCTCTCTCCGTTTCACTCTCTCAATTCACTTTCCATTTATTGGCATGGGAAACATATTTACATTGCCAAAGCAAGTGAAATACATAATAAAGAATGTGAAATAAACAACAAAAAATGAACAGTTAACATTGCACTCACAAAAGTTCCAAAAGAAAAAATACATTTCAGATATCATATTATGTCTATATACAGTGTGGTAATTATGTGCAAATAGTTAAAGTACAAAAGGGAAAATAAATAAACATAAATATAGGATGTACTTACAATGGTGTTTGTTCTTCACTGACTGCAGTTTTCTTGTGGCAACAGGTCACAAATCTTGCTGCTCGGATTGCACATTGTGGTATTTCATCCAATAGATATGGGAGTTTATCAAAATTGGATTTGTTTTCAAATTCTTTGTGGGTCTATGTAATCTGAGGGAAATATGTGTCTTTAAAGTCATCATTTGGCAAGAGGTTAGGAAGTGCAGCTCAGTTTCCACCTCATTTTGTGGGCAGTGAGCACATAGCCTGTTTTCTCTTGAGAGCCAGGTCTGCCTACGGCGGCCTTTCTCTACATTTAACATTTACATTTAAGTCATTTAGCAGACGCTCTTATCCAGAGCGACTTACAAATTGGTGCATTCACCTAATGACATCCAGTGGAACAGCCACTTTACAATAGTGCATCTAAATCTTTTAAGGGGGGGGGGGCAGAAGGATTGCTTTATCCTATCCTAGGTATTCCTTGAAGAGGTGGGGTTTCAGGTGTCTCCGGAAGGTGGTGATTGACTCCGCTGTCCTGGCGTCGTGAGGGAGGGAGTTTGTTCCACCATTGGGGTGCCAGAGCAGCGAGGCTCTATATTCTCTATAGCAAGGCTCTGCTCACTGAGTCTGTACATAGTCAAATATGTCCTTAATTCTGGGTCAGTCACAGTGGTCAGGTATTCTGCCAGTGTGTACTCTCTGTTTAGGGCCAAATAGCATTATGGTGTGCTCTTTTTTGTGTAAATTCTTTCCAAATTGTAAAGTAATTCTCTTTTTGTTTTCTCATAATTTGGTTGGGTCTAATTGCGTTGCTGTCATGGGGCTCTGTGGGGCCTGTTGTGTTTGTGAACAGAGCACCAGGACCAGCTTGCTTAAGGGGCTCTTCTCCAGGTAAATTTTTCTATAGGTGATGGCTTTGTTATGAAAGGTTAGGGAATTGCTTCCTTTTACGTGGTTGTAGAATTTAACGGGTATTGGCCTAATTCTGCTCTGTATGCATTATTTGGTGTTTTACATTGTACACTGAGGATATTTTTGTAGAATTATGCATGCAGTGTCTCAATTTGGTGTTTGTCCCATTTTGTGAATTCTTGGTTGGTGAGTGGACCCCAGACCTCACAACCATAAAGGGCAATGGGTGCTATAATTTTTAGCCATATCCTAATTGGTATGTCGAATTTTATGTTCCTTTTGATGGCATAGAAGGCCCTTTCTGCCTTGTCTCTCAGATCGTTCACAGCTTTGTGGAAGTTACCTGTGGTGCTGATGTTTAGGCCGAGGTATGTATAGCTTTTGTGTGCTCTAGGGCAACGGTGTGTAGATGGAATTTGTATTCGTGGTCCTGGCAACTGGACCTTTTTTGGAACACTATTATTTTTGTCTTACTGAGATTTACTGTCAGGGCCCAGGTCTGACAGAATCTGTGCAGAAGATCTAGGTGCTGCTGTATGCCCTCCTTGGTTGGGGACAGAAGCACCAGATCATCAGCAAACAGTAAACATTTCCCTTCAGATTCTAGTAGGGTGAGGCCGGGTGCCGCAGGCTGTTCTAGTGCCCTCGCCAATTCGTTGATATATATGTTGAAGAGGGTGGGGCTTAAGATGCATCCCTGTCTCACCCCCCGGCTCTGTGGAAAGAAATGTGTGTGTTCTCTGCCGATCCCAACCGGACACTTGTTGTTTGTGTACGTGGATTCCATAATGTCTTATGTTTTTCCCCCAACACCACTTTCCATCCATTTGCATAGCAGATCATCGTGCCAAATTGAGTCGAAAGCTTTTTTGAAATCAACAAAGCATGAGAAGACTTTGGATTTGTTTTGGTTTGTTTGTTTTTCAATTAGGATGTGCAGCGTGAATATGTGATCTATCGTACGTTAATTTGGTAAAAAGCCAACTTGAAATTTGCTCAGTATTTTGTTTTTGCTGAGGAAATGTATGCTGAAGTCTGCTGTTAATTATAATGCAGAGGATTTTCCCAAGGTTGCTGTTGACGCATATCCCCGGTAGTTATTGGGGTCAAATTTGTCTCCCTTTTGTGGATTGGAGTAGTCAGTAGTTGGTTCCAAATATTGGGGAAGATGCCAGAGCTGAGGATGATGTTAAAGAGTTTAAGTATAGCCAATTCACCTGGACTCCATCACTTCCCTGATTACCTTCCCTATATATGTCACTCCCTTTGGTTCCTTCCCCAGGCGTCATTGTTTCTGTTTCATGTCTGTGTGCTGTTAGTGTTTCTTGTTTTGTTTTATGTTCCATTTATTTTATTAAAACACTTACTCCCTGAAATTGCTTCCCGACTCTCAGCGCACATCGTTACAGTGTTGTTGTTTGTTTTCCAGTTTTCCAGTTTTCCAATTTTCCCAGAAGTGGTTCGATTCTATGGATTCTTCAATTACATTGAGATGATTTCTGACGTTGCTGTTCCTTCTTTTTCCATTGTGTATTTTTGTATTATTTTAGTGGTTCACCAAAGTGAAGTCAGACTCTGGTTTTCTGGGTCGCTGTGTTTTTGGTTTGATAGGTTTCTCAGTTTATTTCTTATGTTTTTGCATTCTTCATCAAACAATTTGTCATTGTTGTTAATTTTCTTTGGTTGTCTGCTTGACATTTTTAGACTGGATAGGGAAGCTGAGTGGTCAAAAATATTGTTTAGGTTCTCTACTGCCAAGTTTACACCTTCACTATTACAGTGAAACCTTTTGTGATGATTGAGCATGGCTCTGTTTAAGTTGTGTGATTTTGTTGTGATCTGATAGGTGTGTCAATGAACTGACTGTGGACACTCCAACGAGACTCTGGGTTGAGGTCAGTGATAAAGTAGTCTACTGCCAAGAGATGAGCTATATGTGTACCTATCTCTCTCTATCTCTCTCTCTCTCTTTCTCTCTGTTACTCACTCTCATATTTGATGTCTCGATCAAAGGAAACCAAGTGACACCATTGGCAAGACCACACAACAACACCACCATCAGCATCAACATCACACAACATGATGTAATGGTGATAAGAAGTTGCAGTACATGATGTTTAAGTGATTCAAATCTCCACTAGCTCTCCCTTTGGACATGTGGCAGCCATACCATGATGACAAACGTCATATAAGGAACACGGGCTGTACAGCTGAGCGGTTCATACAACACTTGTCATGTGTGTGTTCCACTTCACAGGCAGCCGTGTAAAATGTTCACGTTTGTTTGTTTTTCTGCCATCGTACAATAAAATCTTGGACCCTTCCTGCACCACCCTGTTTCATGTAGGGAACTGTTTGACTGTTAGACTTGGACCAATAGATCTGTGCAGCAAATGTTTCCCCACAGAGGCTGACCACAGAGAGGGAAGATTAGAGCAGCGCTGGCTGGGAGTCTGACAGGTGAACAGCAGGGCTGCAGTGGGGCTGGGATGGGGCTGGGCTGGGGGGCCCAGGCTCTGCTGAGAGCCCGCTCAATGAGATTCAACCCCTTCCTGTCCTGGGGCAGCCGTATCCTTACTGCTCCCACATCACACAGTCTGGGCCATAATGCAGGAAGAGGCGAAGGGACCTGGCTTCCTATGAAGAGAGAGAAAGTGAAAGAGACAGACTGGGAGTGATAGAAGGAGAGAGAGAGAGACAGAGACAGAGACAGAGAATGAGAGGGAGACAGAACGAAAGCGATGAGTGAGTCCATCATGAGCATCCTGACTGGGAAAGAGCCATCTGGGTCTGAGCGCTGAGAAGGAGAGGAGGAAGAGAGGAAGAGAGGAAGAGAGGAAGAGAGGTCCGGGGCCAGAGGGGAGGAGGAAGTCCAGCTGAGTCCCATTAGGACCGGACCACATGGGGGACGGGGGGACGGGGCACCAGGGAGGAAGTGCTGAGAGGGATGTGCCTAGACCCTGTGAGGCTTTATTAGGCGAGCTGCTCCTCTCGACAGGGCCGGCCCACGCCCCCTCTTCCCTCGGGCACAGGCAGGGCAAAGTAGTAGAAAACTATTATAGAGAGGGAGACGGGACCAGACCACCCAGAGCTCCACACACAGCATAATGGCTACCAGGAGGAGGCCCCAGCATGAGAGGTGCAGCTGGGGAGAGAGAGGGAGAGGTACAGAGAGACACAGAAGGGAGGGGGCAGAGAGACACAGAGGGGAGGGGGACAGGGAGACACAGAGGGGAGGGGGACAGAGAGACACAGAGGGGAGGGGACAGAGAGACACAGAGGGGAGGGGGACAGAGAGACACAGAGGGGAGGGGACAGAGAAACACAGAGGGGACGGGGACAGAGAGACACAGAGGGGAGGGGGACAGAGAGACACAGAGGGGAGGGGACAGAGAGACACAGAGGGGAGGGGGACAGAGAGACACAGAGGGGAGGGGACAGAGAGACACAGAGGGGAGGGGGACAGAGAGACACAGAGGGGAGGGGGACAGAGAGACACAGAGGGGAGGGGACAGAGAGACACAGAGGGGACGGGGACAGAGAGACACAGAGGGGAGGGGGACAGAGAGACACAGAGGGGAGGGGACAAAGAGACACAGAGGGGAGGTTGACAGAGAGACACAGAGGGGAGGGGGACAGAGAGACACAGAGGGGAGGGGGACAGAGAGACACAGAGGGGAGGGGACAGAGAGACACAGAGGGGAGGGGGACAGAGAGACACAGAGGGGAGGGGACAAAGAGACACAGAGGGGAGGGGGACAGAGAGACACAGAGGGGAGGGGACAGAGAGACACAGAGGGGAGGGGGACAGAGAGACACAGAGGGGAGGGGACAGAGAGACACAGAGGGGAGGGGGACAGAGAGACACAGAGGGGAGGGGACAGAGAGACACAGAGGGGAGGGGACAGAGAGACACAGAGGGGAGGGGGACAGAGAGACACAGAGGGGAGGGGACAGAGAGACACAGAGGAGAGGGGGACAGAGAGACACAGAGGAGAGGGGGACAGAGAGACACAGAGGAGAGGGGGACAGAGAGACACAGAGGGGAGGGGGACAGAGAGACACAGAGGGGAGGGGGACAGAGAGACACAGAGTGGAGGGGACAGAGAGACACAGAGGAGAGGGGGACAGAGAGACACAGAGGAGAGGGGGACAGAGAGACACAGAGGAGAGGGGGACAGAGAGACACAGAGGGGAGGGGGACAGAGAGACACAGAGGGGAGGGGACAGAGAGACACAGAGGGGAGGGGGACAGAGAGACACAGAGGGGAGGGGACAGAGAGACACAGAGGAGAGGGGGACAGAGAGACACAGAGGGGAGGGGGACAGAGAGACACAGAGTGGAGGGGACAGAGAGACACAGAGGAGAGGGGGACAGAGAGACACAGAGGAGAGGGGGACAGAGAGACACAGAGGGGAGGGGACAGAGAGACACAGAGGGGAGGGGGACAGAGAGACACAGAGGGGAGGGGACAGAGAGACACAGAGGAGAGGGGGACAGAGAGACACAGAGGAGAGGGGGACAGAGAGACACAGAGGAGAGGGGGACAGAGAGACACAGAGGGGAGGGGGACAGAGAGACACAGAGGGGAGGGGGACAGAGAGACACAGAGTGGAGGGGACAGAGAGACACAGAGGAGAGGGGGACAGAGAGACACAGAGGAGAGGGGGACAGAGAGACACAGAGGAGAGGGGGACAGAGAGACACAGAGGGGAGGGGGACAGAGAGACACAGAGTGGAGGGGACAGAGAGACACAGAGGAGAGGGGGACAGAGAGACACAGAGGAGAGGGGGACAGAGAGACACAGAGGAGAGGGGGACAGAGAGACACAGAGGGGAGGGGACAGAGAGACACAGAGGGGAGGGGACAGAGAGACACAGAGGAGAGGGGGACAGAGAGACAGAACGCTTTGTTATTCATTCGTCACCTCCAGTTGTGTTGGTGTAGTTCTGTTTTGGTTTGCTGTTCATGAAGCCTGGTGGTCTTGTTGCATCAAAGTTGAAAAGCGATCAAACAAAGTGTGTGTGTGTGTGTGTGTGTGTGTGTGTGTGTGTGTGTGTGTGTGTGTGTGTGTGTGTGTGTGTGTGTGTGTGTGTGTGTGTGTGTGTGTGTGTGTGTGTGTGTGTTTAACGACAGTGCCTTCGGAAAGTATTCAGACCTCTTGACTTTTTCCACGTTTCGGTACGTTACAGCCTTATTCTAAAATTCATTAAAGAAATAAAATCCTCAGCAATCTACACACAATGCCGCATAATGACAAAGCTAAAAAAAAATATATATATATGAAATTTGAGCAAATTTCTAAAAATATAAAAATGAAATACCTATTTTCCAGAAGTATTCAGACCCTTTGCCATGAGACTCGAAATTGAGCTCCGGTGCATTCTGTTTCCATTGATCATCCTTGAGGTGTTTCTACAACTTGATAGGAGTCCACCTGTGGTATATTCAATTGATTGAACATGAAAGGCACACACCTGTCTATGTAAGGTCCCACAGTTGACAGTGCATGTCAGAGCAAACACCAAGCCATGAGGTCGAAAGAACTGTCTGTAGAGCGTCGAGACAGGATTGTGTCGAGGCACAGATCTGGGGAAGGGTACCAAAACATTTCTGCAGCATTGAAGGTCCCCAAGAACACAGTGGCCTCCATCATTCTTAAATGGAAGAAGTTTGGAACCACCAAGACTCTTCCTAGAGCTGTCCGCCCGGCCAAACTGAGCAATCATATGGAGAAGGGCCTTGGTCAGGGAGGTGACCAATATCCCAATGGTCACTCTGACAGAGCTCTACAGTTCCTCTGTGGAGATAGGAGAACTTTCCAGGACAACCATCTCTGTAGCACTCCACCAATCAGGCCTTTATGGTAGAGTGGCCAGACGGAAGCCACTCCTCAGTAAAAGGCCTGTGACAGCCCGCTTGGAGTTTGCCAAAATGCACCTAAAGACTCTCAGACCATGAGAAACAAGATTCTCTGGTCTGATGAAACCAAGATTGAATTCTTTGGCCTGAATGCCAAGAGTCACGTCTGGAGGAAACCTGGCACAATCGCTATGGTGAAGCATGGTGGTGGCAGCGTCATGCTGTGGGGATGTTTTTTCAGCGGCAGGGCCTGGGAGACTAGTCAGGATTGAGGCAAAGATGAACAGAGCAAAGTACAGAGAGTTCCTTGATGAAAACTTGCCCCAGAGCTCTTAGGACCTCAGACTGGGGCAACAGGACAACAACCCTAAGCACACAGCCAAGACAACGCAGGAGTGGCTTTGGGACAAGTCTCTGAATGTCATTGAGTGGCCCAGCCAGAGACCGGACTTGAACCCAATTGAACATATCTGGAGAGACCTGAAAATAGCTGTGCAGCGACGCTCCCCATCCAAACTGACAGAGCTTGAGAGAATCTGCAGAGAAGAATGGGAGAAACTCCCCAAATACAGGTGTGCCAAGCTTGTAGCATCATACCCAAGAACACTCAAGGCTGTAATTGCTGCCAAAGGTGCTTCAACAAAGTATTGAGTAAAGGGTCTAAATACTTATGTAAATGTTTTATTTCAGTTTTTTATTCTCATAAAATAGCAAACATTTCTACAAACCTTTTTTTGCTTTGTTATTATAGAGTATTGTGCGTAGATTGATGAGGGGAATTGTTTTTGTATTGGGATATACACTATGCAGCCCAGCTCCATACTGCAGTACAGAGGTGTTGGGATATACACTATGCAGCCCAGCTCCATACTGCAGTACATAGGTGTTGGGATATACACTATGCAGCCCAGCTCCATACTGCAGTACAGAGGTGTTGGGATATACACTATGCAGCCCAGCTCCATACTGCAGTACAGAGGTGTTGGGATATACACTATGCAGCCCAGCTCCATACTGCAGTACAGAGGTGTTGGGATATACACTATGCAGCCCAGCTCCATACTGCAGTACATAGGTGTTGGGATATACACTATGCAGCCCAGCTCCATACTGCAGTACATAGATGTTGGGATATACAGGCCTACCAGAGCTCACATGTTTAAGTTCAAGTTTTATGTTCACATGGACAAGTACAGTGAAATGCTTAACTTGCGTGTTCTACCCAAGGGTTTCCTGAACTCTGTCCTGCCCCCCCAGCTGATTTGAATAATCAAAGCTGAGTTGGTGAGTTGGTTATTTGAATCATCTGTGTAGTGCTTGGGCAAAAACCGAGTTTGGGAAACCCTGCTCTGCCCAACAGTTCAGTAATCAATATCAAAATAGTACATATAATAAAGAAAACACAAGAAATAAGATAGGAAGCTATATACAGGGAGTAAATATAAAAGAATCACAAAATAGCAAAGTTGGGATGGAGCATGCAATCAATCAATCAATCAATCAATCAAATGCATTTATAAAGCCCTTTTTACATCAGCTGATGTCACAAAGTGCTGTACAGAAACCCAGCCTAAACCCCAAACAAGCAATGCAGATGTAGAAGCACGATGGCTAGGAAAAACTCCCTAGACAGCAGCCATACTGAACGGCACCATCTTGTAAAGTGCCTGCAGGCTTGTCTGCCTCTCAGTCCCTCTCAGCCCCTCTTCCCTTTGCATCATCACATCTGGGGACAAGGGAGAAAGCCCGCCTAGAATCTGAGCCCTTCCTGAAATGCAGCTCTGCCAAATGAAAGGATTTGCACGCTTTGCTGAATTGATGATTTCATGACATATCACCACAACAGAGCGATAATAATGAGGCTTCAGATGAAGACAAGTCATACTGGTATGTTGGTATTAGCATACTTAGCTACTACAGTGTAGTTGACGGATGTTTTCATGTTTCCAGTTATAAGACTCCGGCTCTGTGTCAGAGCTGTGGGTAAATGTAGTGGACCTAATGGTGCCCCTTAATGGTAGTCGCTCAGCTCCACTCATGCTAGCATTCCACTGGAGTTTTTCCGGGCCATAAATATCTGACCAGGAAAAACTCTGAGGATAATTATATTCACAACCAAGTTTTCCATTGTCAGCAAACAGTATTCCCCAATGTGGAACAGTACTCTCTCTACACAGTGTGTTGGCTACAGCAAAAGGTCATAACTTATCTCATGGAACCAAATTAAGTATCAGAGAATCCCAAAATAGTTGACTGTTACTGCTGTCCAAAATAATGCTTACCCACAACATACAAAGGAAGTATTGTGGTATACAGTCACCGGCAGCTAGCCTTTTATCTTTAAATGACTTCACACAAAACAAGGAGGATGTTGTATGATTTTTGCATTGCACCAGAGGAGGCTGGTGAGGAGAGGACGGCTCATAATAATGAATGGAATGGAGTGAATGGAACGGTATCAAACACATGGAAACCAGGTGTTTAATGTGTTCGATTACATTCAATTTATTCCATTCCAGCCATTACTGAGTCCTGCTCCTCATTTAAAATGCCATCAGCTACCAGTACATTACATACAGCGTATAACCCAAGTAATATGACCACCAGTACATTACATACAGCGTATAACCCAAGTAATATGACCACCAGTACATTACATACAGCGTATAACCCAAGTAATATGACCACCAGTACATTACATACAGCGTATAACCCAAGTAATATGACCACCAGTACATTACATACAGCGTATAACCCAAGTAATATGACCACCAGTACATTACATACAGCGTATAACCCAAGTAATATGACCACAAGTGTTAAAATAGTAAAAGCAAGTAAGGCCAAACAGCAAGGATCTCAAAGATGAAAAGTAAAGTTCACTGTGTGAGCAGAGAGTGAGGTGTTCATTCATTCACAGGTAATAATATCAGCCTATATTCCTCGGCTCCAAAATAAAGATTTACTGATGCAAGGCCTCTGCCAAGGTAGGACTGGGAGGTGTTTCAGAGTTTATCCACGTTCACCACATTGTCACACTACAGGGCTGTTCTCTCCTCTCTCTCTCTCTCTCTCTCTCTCTCTCTCTCTCTCTCTCTCTCTCTCTCTCTCTCTCTCTCTCTCTCTCTCTCTCTCTCTCTCTCTCTCTCTCTCTCTCTCTCTCTCTCTCTCTCTCTCTCTCTCTCTCTCTCTCTCTCTCTCTCTCTCTCTCTCTCTCTCCTCTCTCTCTCTCTCCCTTTCTCCCTCTCTCTCCCGCTCCCTATCTGTCATCTCTCTCCCTTCTTTCTCTCTCTTCCTATCTCCTCTTCCCACCCAGGTCATCAGGCATGCCCCCATGAAGGGCTCGAGTTATGAGATACAATCCTTCAGCCATTTAATCATTAATGTGTTTTATACAGCCAGGCCCCGGACCTTTCTCGCTCGTAAAAAATAATATTTGTCTTTCCAACTGCACTGTGAACCACAAAGTCCTTATGTTTAATTTTAGTCAGTGTAGTAAAACCCTGTTCTTCCCCCTACCTTGTCCCTTGCATGGACTATTACCTTGTTCTGTAACTGTACTGCGGTGTGTGTGCATACCTGTGTGTGTGTGTGTGTGTGTGTGTGTGTGTGTGTGTGTGTGTGTGTGTGTGTCTGTGTGTGTGTGTGTGTGTGTGTGTGTGTGTGTGTGTGTGTGTGTGTGTGTGTGTGTGTGTGTGTGTGTCTGTGTGTGTGTGTGTGTGTGTGTGTGTCTGTGTCTGTGTCTGTGTCTGTGTCTGTGTCTGTGTCTGTGTGTGTGTGTGTGTGTGTGTGTGTGTGTGTGTGTGTGTGTCTGTGTGTCTGTGTGTGTGTGTGTGTGTGTGTCTGTGTGTCTGTGTGTTTTTGTGCTGAGCCACAGGGAAGCAGCTCTGCAGGCTGGAGGTTAGGCTGCTTGAGATTGCGAGGGAGTGTTTTTTATGTTCTTTAATTTCCCTGCCGGTCTTGAGAAGCGCTCAGAGAGATCTGTGTCTCCACACGGCCCTGACACCACAGTGGGCCTTGTTCAAGAGATCCACAGAAAGGTTCTTCCAGGGTTAAATTGTGGGTTTGATATGAGCTACCCAGGGTGGGCTGTCTGTGATGAATGAAAGGCTGGGAGGGAGAATGTTATTGAGCAGAGAGAGAATGGATAGAGCGAGAGCGAGATGGCGGGGGGAAAGAGGGAGAGGGGGTGTAAGATAGAGAGAGAGAGAGCTGGGGGAGAGAGGGAGAAAGGGGTGTGAGATAGTGATAGGGAGCGAGAGAGATAGAAGAGAGAAGGGGGGGAGGGCTGCTCTGATACAGAGACATTGACCTGCAGTCAGCTGGACTCAGCTGGGATTAACCTCGAAGGGCCCAAATCACAGATAATGATCAGTGACAGGAGAGCTACACTGCTGACTCAAAGTACCATTACTACTGTAGGCTGGAGCCTCTGCTGTGTCATTAACATCGATTACTGTCTTTACCCTTAAGAAGAACTACCGGGCTCCCGAGTGGTGCAGCGGTCTAAGGTACTGCATCTCAGTGCTAGAGGCGTCACTACAGACCCTGGTTCGATCCGGGGCTGTTTACAACCGGCGGTGATTTGGAGTCCCATAGGGCGGCGCACAATTGGCCTAGCGTGGTCCGGGTTAGGGTTTGGCTGGAGTAAGCTGTCATTGTAAATAAGAATATATTCTTAACTGACTTCCCTAGTTAAATAAAGGTTCAATAAAAAACTACCAGTCAGCATACTGTTACTACAGCCTCTGCTGTGTCATTAACATTGATTACTGTCTATACCCTTAGGAAGAACTACCAGTCCATTACACTGTCTGTGAATACATAGAACCCCACTGACAGGCTTTCCCAAGCTACCACACACAGGAGGATGTCCCCTGAGTGTGTGCTTTGTCTGACATTGAGTCATTAGCCACAAGTGTATTTTTAAAGCCGTGTCATTAGCTAATCAAACGAGTGACTGAGACTGAGAGGAGAGGTATCTTGTTAAGCACGAGGAGAGGAGACTAGAGACATCTTGTTAAGCACGAGGAGAGGAGACTAGAGGCATCTTGTTAAGCACGAGGAGAGGAGACTAGAGGTATCTTGTTAAGCACGAGGAGAGGAGACTAGAGGCATCTTGTTAAGCACGAGGAGAGGAGACTAGAGGCATCTTGTTAAGCACGAGGAGAGGAGACTAGAGGCATCTTGTTAAGCACGAGGAGAGGAGACTAGAGGCATCTTGTTAAGCACGAGGAGAGGAGACTAGAGGCATCTTGTTAAGCACGAGGAGAGGAGACTAGAGGCATCTTGTTAAGCACGAGGAGAGGAGACTAGAGGTATCTTGTTAAGCACGAGGAGAGGAGACTAGAGGCATCTTGTTAAGCACGAGGAGAGGAGACTAGAGGCATCTTGTTAAGCACGAGGAGAGGAGACTAGAGGCATCTTGTTAAGCACGAGGAGAGGAGACTAGAGGCATCTTGTTAAGCACGAGGAGAGGAGACTAGAGGCATCTTGTTAAGCACGAGGAGAGGAGACTAGAGGTATCTTGTTAAGCACGAGGAGAGGAGACTAGAGGCATCTTGTTAAGCACGAGGAGAGGAGACTAGAGGTATCTTGTTAAGCACGAGGAGAGGAGACTAGAGGTATCTTGTGGGCACCTTGCATGGTTCTTCATAAGTCCCTCTCCCCCTCCAGGCTCCTCCTGGGGCTACGGCACCACAAGTGGCACATCATTAGGAGAACTAACTGTTACTGGGGGAGGGATCAATTAACACAGCACATGAGCAAGTCTAGGAACACAGTCAAGACACAACACATATGATGATTGGGCTTTGTCTAATATCACTAGCAGCGGAGATACATCTACACAGCATCATAATAATATAATTTGGTGGGTGGTCATATTTGTCCTATTTCACACGTGTGTGAGTGAGTATTAGCTAGTCATGCAGCCAAGATACAACAGAAAAAACATGATGTTTCTGGTCATCTTTAGACAGAACATAGAAATGCATTGGAGGAAATATTGTTCTCAGCTACTATGTATATAAGCTAGTAGGTATATAAAAAAATCTGGTTCCAGACTATTTACAGATTTACACAAAGATGATGTATGTACAAATGTATCCAAGATGGCGTAGCAGTGCAGACGTGGTTTGTCGTCCTCTCGTGTACTTTTTCGTATTTTTTTGTATATATTTCAATTTATTTTCAATCCCTTTTCCATTTTTAAATTAAATATACCATCCGGTAACCCGCCTCACACAATGTGACATGGATGAGCTATTTTTTTTAGACCTTATAGCCAGAACCTCCATCAGTAGCTAGCCAGCTAATTAGCTACTAGCTATTTAGCCATTGTTAGCCACTGCTAGCGGCCTTTCCTTCTGCACAGACACCAGACGTTTTTTTTTTTGCTTGGATAATACTTGCCAGCATCGGACTGTTTTCTCCACTACAAAGCTGGATTCCTGCCGTAAACCCTGAACCATTACTCCTGATCATCACAGCTAGCTAGCTGCCACCGAGTGACCCAGCCCCGAAGCTAGCCCTGAGACGGGCCCACCTCCCGGCCTACTCTGTGATCACCCGGCTACTCAGCCGATGCCTTCCGGACTCTACCCCAACACAGATAGAATCCACCACTCTGCCGGATCCTTGCCGTAAGCTCTGGACCTGTGCGTCGGATCATCGCTGCTACCGAGTGGCTATAGTGGCTAACGCCCCTGCCCCGAAGCTAGCACCAGTTAGCCGCGAGCCAGGAGCATCTCCCGGCTAGCAACCAAAATTACTACAACTACAATTACCTCTTTCGCCATCTCGTCTGGACCCTTTGGACCCATCTGGTCCGCCGACTTTACTCCATCCACTGTGCTCTCAACCTGCTTTCGCCGGACGTCTGAGCAGACGCTTCTACTTACCCCGGCCTGCTAACTTTAAATGCCGTGTCTCCCGCATGCTAGCGTAGTAACAACTACTACTATCCATCTATTGCTGTTCACTGGACCCTATGATCACTTGGCTACATAGCTGATGCCTGCTGGACTGTTCGTTAATCACGGTACTCCATTTTGTTAATTTTTTTTGTTTATCTGTCGGCCCCAGCCTCGAACTCAGTGTGTAGTTAACCGACCCTCTCTGCCCATTCATCACCATTTAACCTGTTGTTGTTGTCTTAGCTGATTTGCTGTTGTTGCCTTAACCGTTGTTGCCTTAACTAGCTCTCCCAATCAACACCTGTGATTGCTTTATGCCTCGCTTTATGTCTCTCTCAAATGTCAATATGCCTTGCACACTGTTGTTTAGGATAGTTATTATTGTCTTAGTTTACTGCGGAGCCCCTAGTCCCACTCAACATGCCTCAGATACCTCCTTTGTCCCACCTCCCACACATGTGATGACCTCACCCAGCATATCTAGCCCGTCCAGAGATGCAACCTGTCTTATCATCACTCGGTGCCTGGGTTTACCGCCACCTCACCATACCCCGGTCTGTACATTATGCCCTGAATCTTTTCTACCACACTCAGAAATCTGCTCCTTTAATTCTCTGTCCCCAATGCACTAGACGACCAGTTTTGGTAGCCTTTAGCCGTACCCTCATCCTACTCCTCCTCTGTTCCTCGGGTGATGTGGAGGTTAACCCAGACCCTGCGTGTCCCCAGGCACACTCATTTGTTGACTTCTGTAACCGAAAAAGCCTTGGTTTCATGCATGTTAACAACAGAAGCCTCCTCCCTAAGCTTGTTTTACTCACTGCTTTAGCACACTCCGCCAACCCTGATGTCCTTGCCGTGTCTGAATCCTGGTTAAGGCCACCAACAATTCTGAGGTTTCCATCCCCAACTACAACATTTTCCGTCAAGATAGAACTGCCAAAGGGGGATGAGTTGCAATCTACTGCAGAGATAGCCTGCGAAGTTATGTCATACTTTCCAGGTCTATGCCCAAACAGTTCGAGCTTCTAATTTAAAAAATGAATCTCTCCAGAATTAAGTCTCTCACTGTTGCCGCCTGTTATAGACCACCCTCAGCCCCCAGCTGTGCCCTGGACACCATATGTGAAATGATTGCACCCCATCTATCTTCAGAGTTCGTTCTGCTAGGTGACCTAAACTGGGATATGCAATCTACAATCTAAGCTAGATGCCCTCAATCTCACACAAATGATCAAGGAACCAACCAGGTACAACCCTAAATCCGTAAACATGGGCACCCTCATAGATATTATCCTGACCAACTTGCCCTCCAAATACACCTCTGCTGTTTTCAATTAGGATCTCACCGATCACTGCCTCATTGCTTGCATCCGCTATGGGTCCGCGGTCAAACGACCACCCCTCACCACTGTCAAATGCTCCCTAAAACACTTCTGCGAGCAGGCCTTTCTAATAGACCTGGCCCGGGTATCCTGGAAGGATATTGACCTCCTCCCATCAGTCGAGGATGCCTGGTCGTACTTTTAAAATAATTTCCTCACCATCTTAAAAAAGCATGCCCCTTTCAAAAAATGTCAAATTAAGAACAGATATAGCCCTTGGATCACTCCAGACCTGACTGCCCTCGACCAGCATAAAAACATCCTGTGGCGGACTGCACTAGCATCGAATAGTCCCCGCGATATGGAACTTTTCAGGGAAATCAGGAACCAATACACGCAGTCAGTCAGGAAAGCAAAGGCTAGCTTTTTCAAACAGAAATGTGCATCCTGTAGCTCTAACTCAATATGTTTTGGGACACTGTAAAGTCCATGGAGAATAAGAGCACCTCCTCCCAGCTGCCCACTGCACTGAAACTAGGTAACACGGTCACCACCGAAAAATCAACGATAATCGAGAATTTCAATAAGTTTTTCTCTACGGCTGGCCATGCTTTCCACCTGGCTACCCCAACCCCGGTCAACAGCTCCGCACCCCCCGCAGCTACTTGCCCAAGCATCCCCAGCTTCTCCTTCACCCAAATCCAGATAGCAGATGTTCTGAAAGAGCTGCAAAACCTGGACCCATACATATCAGCTGGGCTAGACAATCTGGGCCCTCTCTTTCTAAAATGATCTGCTGCCATTGTTGCAACCCCTATTACCAGTCTGTTCAACCTCTCTTTCGTATCGTCCGAGATCCCTAAAGATTGGAAAGCTGCCGCAGTCATTCCCCTCTTCAAAGGGGGTTACACTCTAGATCCAAACTGTTATATACCTACGTATATCCATCCTGCCCTGCCTTTCTAAAGTCTTCAAAAGCCAAGTTAATAAACAGATCACTGACCATTTCGAATCCCACCGTACCTTCTCCACTGTGCAATCTGGTTTCCGAGCTGGTCACGGGTGCACCTCAGCCACGCTCAAGGTACTAAACGATATCATAACCGCCATCGATAAAAGACAGTACTGTGCAGCCGTCTTCATCGACCTGGCCAAGGCTTTCGAATCTGTCAATCACCGTATCTTTATCGGCAGACTCAACAGCCTTGTTTTCTCAAATGACTGCCTCGCCTGGTTCACCAACTACTTCTTAGACCGTGTTCAGTGTGCCAAATCGGAGGGCCTGTTGTACAGACCTCTGGCAGTCTCTATGGGGGTACCACATGGTTCAATTCTCGAGCCAACTCTTTTCTCTGTATATATCAATGATGTCGCTCTTGCTGCGGGTGATTCCCTGATCCACCTCTACGCAGACGACACCATTCGGTATACATCTGGCCCTTCTTTGGACACTGTGATAACAAACCTCCAAACGAGCTTCAATGCCATACAACTCTCCTTCCGTGGCCTCCAACTGCTCTTAAACGCTAATAAAACCAAATGCATGCTTTTCAATCGTTCGCTGCCCGCACTTGCCCGCCCGACTAGCAACACTTCTCTGGACGGTTCTGACTTAGAATATGTGGACAACTACAAATACCTAGGTGTCTGGCTAGAGTGTAAACTCTCCTTCCAGACTCATATTAAGCATCTCCAATCCAAAGTTAAATCTAGAATTGGCTTCCTATTTCGCAACAAAGCCTCCTTCACTCACGCTGCCAAACATACCCTCATAAAACTGACTATCCTACCGGTCCTCGACTTCGGCAATGTCATTTACAAAATAGGTTCCAATACTCTACTCAGCAAACTGGCTGCAGTCTATCACATTGCCATCCGTTTTGTCACCAAAGCCCCTTATACCACCCACCACTGCGACCTGTATGCTCTAGTTGGCTGGCCATCGCTGCATATTCGTCGCCACACCCACTGGCTCCAGGTCATCTATAAGTCTATGCTAGGTAAAGCTCTGCCTTATCTCAGCTCACTGGTCACGATAACAACACCCACCCATAGCACGCGCTCCAGCAGGTATATCTCACTGGTCGTCCCCAAAGCCAACCTCTCCTTTGGCCACCCTTTCCTTCCAGTTCTCTGCTGCCAATGACTGGAACAAATTGCAAAAATCGCTGAAGCTGTAGACTTATATTTCCCTCACTAACTTTAAACATGAGCTATCTGAGCAGCTTACCGATCGCTGCAGCTGTACATAGCCCATCTGTAAATAGCCCAGCCAATCTACCTACTTCATCCCCATATTGTTTTTATTTACTTTTCTGCTCTTCTGCACACCAGTATTTCTACTTGCACATCAACATCTGCTCATCTATCACTCCAGTGTTAATCTGCTAAATTGTAATTACTTCGCTACTATGGCCTACTTATTGCCTTACCTCCTCATGCCATTTGCACACACTGTATGTAGACTTTCTTTTTTTCTATTGTGTTATTGACTGTACGCTTGTTTGTTCCATGTGTAACTCTGTGTTGTTGTTTGTGTCACACTGCTTTGCTTTCTCTTGGCCAGGTCGCAGTTGTAAATGAAAACTTGTTCTCAACTAGCCTACCTGGTTGAATAAAGGTGAAATATATATATATTTTTAAAAGCCGGCTCCTAGGTGCATAGTGGTAGCAACAAGTGGTACTGATTACTGTATCACCTAGGCTTGGAGAAGTAAGTAGGGAGTATAGTGAAGACAACTGCTTTTACAGTTTAACGTGTGAAAAGTCAAACTGATCTAGAATGTTTGTGCTGTGTGTGTGAGGTTCATAGTCATAGTTCATGGACCATGTAATAACACAGAAATACAGTATAACATCAGATCATAGATCATACAGCATGTCTCAGACAAGCTCCAATCAACCATTAACTCCTGTGCTCTAGTCCAGGCTTTTACCACCATGCTTTAGGAGCACTAAATTCCTTCTCTGCTCATACACCCACCTCTCTCCCACCCTCCTCCTCCCTCCATCTACCTTAGAGTAATGAGGTTAGGGCAGGTGGCCTCCACACAGCTGTAGAGGCAGGATGGTGTGATAACGGTGCACCTCATCACGTTCCCACACTGTGAACAATAACTAACTGTATAGCTACTGCACCATGCCAGGCAAGGACTTCTTACCATACTCGTTTCCAATGCTACCCTAAAAAGGAGAATCTGGGGGCAGCCTTAATGCCAACGGGAAGCTATATTACTTTACCTCCTCCAACAGGTTCATTCTCAGAACCAGGTGGGGGTTCCCCCTAATTTATATCACTACATGCTGTATCTATACACAAAGCGTATTATAGACAACTAGTACTCCATTGGATTCTAGGCTGGGTAACCAGAGTCCTCCTAGCAGGTTTTATTAGGTCTTTGTGGGGCCTCATGTATCAAAGGTGCGTTGCACAAAAGAATGCTCTAAACCTTGCGTGCAATGATTTTCCCATAAAGGCTGGAATTGATCCATTTTAAACTTGAACTCTCCACGCAAATCTCAGACCATATAGGCACAACTTTTAGTGGTTGATCAATTGTATTGCAAGCAAATATTGTGTTTTTGAGGGAAATTGCCCAGAGGAGCTTCCAAGCTTCCACAGCTTCCATGCCCAGAGGAGCGGTGACCTCCCTAATCAACCCTAACCCTAATGGTCAACTATCTAAGGCGTGAACGGGGAAGGGTAGAAAATAAAGGAGAGCCGCACACTCTAGGAGCTCAGATGCAAAAATATTTAATTACCAACGTTTCGACAGACAAGCTGTCTTCATCAGGGTACAGCCACGGGAACAAGCACAGCCACAGGAACAATGGGGATCCCTAAACTATGGGCTAACGCTCTATCAATGAAATTCCCAGCCGCGCCTGAATCGACGAGCGCCTTATGCTGGGAATGTGGGGACAACTCAGGGAAAGTGACATACACAAACATATGTGCAACAGAGGGCTCTGGGTGAGAATGGTGCCGTCCCACCTAGGGTGACGCCAGAGCGCCCTGCCTGCTGCCTCGATCCCCAGAGGAACCAACCCGGCACCAACCGGCAGTGTGACCTCTGTGGCCACAGATGGTGCACGAGCTGGAACCCCCTCCGGTCTCCCTGCGCACCGCCCCTCCCAGCTCCATAGGTATTGGAGAGGGGGTGCGGGAGGATGGAACCACCAGACCCCGATCTGAACGTCCGCGGGTAGCCAGCAGGTTGTCCAGCCGGATGGACAGGTCCACCAGCTGGTCAAATGTGAGGGTGGTGTCTCTGCAGGCCAACTCCCGAAGGACGACCTCACGCAGACTGCAGCGGTAATGGTCGATCAAGGCCCTGTTGTTCCATCCCGCGCCGGCAGCCAGGGTCCTAAACTCCAGGGCGAACTCCTGGGCGCTCCTCGTCTCCTGCCTCAAATGGAAGAGGCGCTCACCCGCCACTCTACCCTCAGGCGGGTGGTCGAAGACTGCCCGGATACGGCAGGTGAACTCCTCAAACTGGTCCAACGCCGCATCTCCCTCTCTCCACACGGCGTTGGCCCACTCCAGGGCTTTCCTGGTGAGACACGAGACGAGGGAGGACACCCTTTCACGGCCCGACGGAGCCGGGCGGATGGTGGCCAGGTATAGTTAAAGAAGGAACCCCTGGCAGTTCACAACCTTCCCATCGTATTCCTGTGGCAGGGAGAAACGAATCCCACTGGGACCAGGAGGAAGAGTGGCGCTCAGGGGAGACCCCGGTTGTGCTGGTGGAGGGGCTGGAAGAACTCCCTGTCTCTCCCAAAGGTCCATAGTCTGGACAACGCGGTCCATGGCGGTGCCAAGATGGTAGAGCATAGCTGCGTGCTCCCAGACGCGCTCCTCCACCCCTATACCCGGGGTACCTGCTCCTGCTGACTCCATAGTTTGGTCCGTAATTCTGTAGCGAAGTGCGTACTGGCGACAGAGAAGTCAGGCGCAGGAGAGCGAAAACTGATTTACAACGGTGTCGTTTAATAAACATAAACCACCGTCAACAGAACAATACATCAAATGGGTCAAACAAAACCCGGTAATCACCAGCATACCGTGCAAAAGCACTAGATGAAACAATTACGGACAAGGACATGGGGGAGAACAGAGGGTTAAAAACACAACATGTAATTGATGGAATTGGAACCAGGTGTGGTGGAAGACAAGACAAAACCAATAGAAAATGAGAAGTGGATCAGCGATGGCTAGAAGGTCGGTGACTTCGACTGCCGAACACCGCCTGAACAAGGTGAGGGACCAACTTCGGCAGAAGTCGTGACAGGCCTGAACCAAAAAAAACAAAAAAACAATGCAGTTTTAAGAAAAATACCTAAAAAAAAGATGTACATGTACATGTAGGTAGAGTTAGTAAAGTGACTATGCATAGATAATAACAGAGAGTAGCAGCAGCGTAAAATAAGTGGGGGAGGGGGGTGCAATGCAAATAGCCGCGCGGTAGCAGAGAGGCAACCCGTCAGGATGCTCTCGATGGTGCAGCTGTAGAACCTTTTGAGGATCTGAACACCCATGCCAAATCTTTTAAGTCTCCTGAGGGGGAATAGATTTTGTCGTGCCCTCTTCACGACTGTCTTGGTGTGCTTGGACCATGTTCGTTTGTTGGTGATGTGGAAACCAAGGAACTTGAAGCTCTCAACCTGTTCCACTACAGCCACGTCGATGAGAATGGGGGCGTGCTCGGTCCTCCTTTTCCTGTAGTCCACAATCATCTCCTTAGTCTTGATCACGTTGATAGAAGATAGAAACACAAACATCTACTGACAAAAAATATTGAACAACAATTTGTATTTTGCTTAGTGTGGGCTGTAGCATTTATTTTTAAATCCTTTGAATAGACAATCAAGCATCAGTTGCTATAGGCGCCATGCATTTGTTGTTTGAAAAAGTCACTGCAAAAGAAGAAAAAACTCTGACCACACCTCTACAGAAATGTGATCCAATTTACCATTGTGCTTTCTTTTAGAAACAGACATGGCCCAGTTTCAACATTTCCAAATCATACAGCAAATGAGGGTGTTCACGTTACCATAAAGGTGAATGGAGGGTGTTTTCCAGGCGGGTTTGTAGCATGGCCCTGATTTGGCAATGAAAACGTGTATATGTTGCATCTCCACATATGCCAGAATTTAGGAAGTAATGTATATATGCGGTTGATAAATGAGGCAGTGAAACTGACCCTGGATCAGGCCTGTGAGAAATGCATGTGTGTGAGGTGAAGGCTGTGGCTCATTTGTCCCCTGTCTGCCCCACAGGAATCCCTCTCTCTCTATGTCAGCCCTCTGCATCCCACACTGCCATGACATACACCAGTATGGCTGACAGGACAGGATGCAGAAGAGAAGGAATGGGAAACAAACCTCTGGCTCCCTCTCTCTCTGACTCAGGCTCTGACCTATTTATTTTGCCTCAGAATGAAAAATAAAATAATTCGAATTTTATGATTTGAGGTTGTATTTTGTTATTGTGATTAATGAGTTTTATGATGGTCCAAACAGACCAGTGACAGGGAGTATATGTATCAGACAGTGAGGTGCAGCAGCTGGGGGAGTTGTGGAGGGGGAGAGAGGCGGTTTTGGGTGGGGGAGAGAAAGAGAGACAAGGCAGTTGGGTGAGAGGTGGCATGGAAAAAGTATTTAGTGTCAGATTTGGGTTTCGGGGTTTCAGACTTCAGCCCTGTCAACACTTTCACTAGTCTGTCTCTCTGCCTCTCTGCCTCTCTGCCTCTCTGCCTCTCCGCCTCCGTCTCTCCATCTCTGTCTCTCTGTCTCTCTGCCTATCTGTCTCTCTGTCTATCTGCCTCTCTGCCTCTCTGCTTCTCTGCCTCTCTGCTTCTCTGCCTCTCTGCCTCTCTGCCTCTCTGCCTCTCTGCCCTCTAGCAGTGTCAAAAACACTTAAACTTTACAACACAGGGACCTGCGAACATGAGACGGCTGTGTGTGTGTATAAGCTATGTTGTAATACGTTTATAAGGGAGTCTTTCACCCATGCGGCGGTGAAGCACAAGAATGTGGGAGGAAATACAAACCTGGAAGAGATGGATAACAACATCAAGAGCAGTGGAGTAGGAACATTCATTTCAGATGGCCCAGGAATGGCCCAGGTCGGTCGGTCATGCAAAACAACATGCAGTACCAATTCTGCCATTCCTGGGCCATCTGAAATTAATGTTCCTACTCCACTGCTCTTGATGTTGTTATCCTTCTCTTCCAGGTTTGTATTTCCTTCCACATTCTTGTGCTTCACCGCCCCATGGGTGAAAGAATCCCTTATAAACGTAACACAACATAGCTTATACATTGAAAAGATGCTACAGATTAAAATGTATTAATTTGTTTTGTCAATGTGTACATGTTAAAGTGTGTAGAGTGTGTGTCACATAGTGGGAAGAATAAAGGGGGAGAGAGAGGGAGACGACAGGGAGAGAGCATGGAAGGGAGGAGGACAGAGGGAGAGGGAGAGGGAGAGGGAGAGGGAGAGGGAGAGGGAGAGGGAGAGGGAGAGGGAGAGGGAGAGGGAGAGGGAGAATGGACAGGAGGAGGACAGAGGGTGAGAGAGGGAGAGAGAGAATTGAAGAGAGGAGGACAGAGGGAGAGAGAATGGACGGGAGGAGGACAGAGGGAGAGAGAGGGAGAGAGATAATGGAAGGGAGGAGAACAGAGGGAGAGAGAGGGAGAGAGAGAATGGAAGGGAGGAGGACAGATGGAGAGAGAGAATGGAAGGGAGGAGGACAGAGGGAGAGGGAGAGAGAGAATGGACGGGAGGAGGACAGAGGGAGAGAGAGGAAGAGAGAGAATGGAAGGGAGGACAGAGGGAGAGAGAGGGAGAGAGAGAATGGAAGGGAGGAGGACAGAGGGAGAGAGGGAGAGAGAGAATGGAAGGGAGGAGGACAGAGGAAGAGAGAAGGAGAGAGACCACAGTAGCTTATTTAAAGGGGCAATCAGCAGTTGTTGCATATATTTTGTACCAGTTGATTCTTGAAGAATTTAACTTATAAATGCCTCATGAGCTTAGTTCAACTGTCATACCCCATCAGAACCCAAAATACAAGCTTGTTTTACTCCAATGTTTGTAATCAAAGTGAATGTAAACAAACACTATATACAGTAGCCTCAGAACATGGTTAAAACTATCATTTTGATATTATGGATGGTCAGTCCATGCATCCATAGCTCTGAATTTTAGTGTGGTTACATCTCTCCAGCCCCATTCCTCAGCTTTTTACCGAAAAAGGGGCGGGGATGTGCTTTATTATTGTTTCTACTGCTGATTGCCACTTAAAATTGTATTTTTATTGAACCTTTATTTAATTATGGTGTATGATATGAGTGCTGCCAATACTTCAGAACAAAGCAGGGTTCTTTCTCTGTGGCCGGCGGACTGTGTTTAGGTTTTCTCTGGTCTGATGACAGCTGGCTTCTCTGGAACATGGCAGGACTCTGCCCACAGCACCAGCCCTATGAATCACAGGAATCACTACAGAATCCTTAGGAGAATAACCACACTGCATCTCTACTGACACTCCAGGAGAATAACCACACTGCATCTCTACTGACACTCCAGGAGAATGACCACACTGCATCTCTACTGACACTCCAGGAGAATGACCACACTGCATCTCTACTGACACTCCAGGAGAATGACCACACTGCATCTCTACTGACACTCCAGGAGAATGACCACACTGCATCTCTACTGACACTCCAGGAGAATAACCACACTGCATCTCTACTGACACTCCAGGAGAATGACCACACTGCATCTCTACTGACACTCCAGGAGAATGACCACACTGCATCTCTACTGACACTCCAGGAGAATAACCACACTGCATCTCTACTGACACTCCAGGAGAATAACCACACTGCATCTCTACTGACACTCCAGGAGAATAACCACACTGCATCTCTACTGACACTCCAGGAGAATAACCACACTGCATCTCTACTGACACTCCAGGAGAATGACCACACTGCATCTCTACTAACACTCCAGGAGAATGACCACACTGCATCTCTACTAACACTCCAGGAGAATGACCACACTGCATCTCTACTGACACTCCAGGAGAACAACCACACCTCATCTCTACTGACACTCCAGGAGAATGACCACACTGCATCTCTACTAACACTCCAGGAGAATAACCACACTGCATCTCTGCTGACACTCCAGGAGAATGACCACACTACATCTCTACTGACACTCCAGGAGAATGACCACACTGCATCTCTACTGACACGCCAGGAGAATAACCACACTGCATCTCTGCTGACACTCCAGGAGAATAACCACACTGCATCTCTACTGACACTCCAGGAGAATGACCACACTGCATCTCTACTGACACTCCAGGAGAATGACCACACTGCATCTCTACTGACACTCCAGGAGAATAACCACACTGCATCTCTACTGACACTCCAGGAGAATGACCACACTGCATCTCTACTGACACTCCAGGAGAATGACCACACTGCATCTCTACTGACACTCCAGGAGAATAACTACACTGCATTTCTACTGACACTCCAGGAGAATAACCACACTGCATCTCTACTGACACTCCAGGAGAATGACCACAGGTTATTGGACCAATCACTACTGACGCTTGAGTAGAGGCATCATGGCTGATCAAATACGTATGCTGGCTCTTAGGTGAAATGAATCACAACCAACTTTCAATGAACCAGCGCATTACTCACCCACTGAACTACGCCACTCCACCTTTAGCCAAAGCCAAATGAGTAGCCCTCTCTATGGTTCTCAAAGAGCTCCAGTATTGGTTAGATACACAAGCTGACTACCTAATATGTATGTAATTTATTGGACTGGATAATTTATGGTTGAGAAAAGTGCAGTGTGTTGGCTGAATACAATCTGTTATTGTAGGATCAGTGTAGCTACTTGATTGCAAAAGAAATGTGGGTGTATGTCTCGCTATGCAGCTCATAAAAAGGAAACCTCAGAAAATGTGCAGATGTAAACTCTGAGAAGAATAACACTGAGCCCGTAATAGAATCAGTGAGTTCATGAAATGACTGATGAAAGAGATACAACAGCTACAGGAGAAACATGAGAACCTTTTGATTATCCCCAAAGGGTGCAGCTTAACACCCTCGCTGCCATACACACACACACACACACACACACACACGCGCACGCACACACGCACGCACGCACGCACGCACGCACGCACGCACGCACGCACGCACGCACGCACGCACACACACACACACACACACACACACACACACACACACACACACACACACACACACACACACACAGGTCCACATCTCGCTGACCATCCAGCCATTGCCCCTTGCCCTTTGCCCCCCTCCACCCCTCTCTGGGGGCGCTAAAACTGGAGAAAACTACACCGCTCACTTCCTCTCCCTCCCTTCATTCACCTAGTGCTCCCACTCATGTCGTAACAACTAGTAAAGGTGTGAGAGTTTGACCCTCCCAGTAAAAGCCCCCCGGCCCCTCCAGACAGCTGCTATGTGTGTATGGCATGGCCACATCACTTCACCCCCAGTAACAGCTACAGCCCCTACAGTCCTAGTAACAGCTACAGCCCCTACAGCCCCTACAGTCCCAGTAACAGCTACAGCCTCTCACAGTCCCAGTAACAGCTACAGCCTCTCACAGTCCCAGTAACAGCTACAGCCCCTCACAGTCCCAGTAACAGCTACAGCTCCTCACAGTCCTAGTAACAGCTACAGCCCATACAGTCCTAGTAACAGCTACAGCTCCTCACAGTCCCAGTAACAGCTACAGCTCCTCACAGTCCCAGTAACAGCTACAGCCCCTACAGTCCCAGTAACAGCTACAGCCTCTCACAGTCCCAGTAACAGCTACAGTTCCTCACAGTCCCAGTAACAGCTACAGCCCCTACAGTCCCAGTAACAGCTACAGCTCCTCACAGTCCCAGTAACAGCTACAGCCCCTACAGTCCCAGTAACAGCTACAGCCTCTCACAGTCCCAGTAACAGCTACAGCTCCTCACAGTCCTAATAACAGCTACAGCCCATACAGTCCTAGTAACAACTACAGCTCCTCACAGTCCCAGTAACAGCTACAGCTCCTCACAGTCCCGGTAACAGCTACAGCCCCTCACAGTCTCAGTGTACAGCCCCTCACAGTCCCAGTAACAGCTACAGCCCCTCACAGTCCCAGTAACAGCTACAGCCTCTTACAGTCCCAGTGTCCCAGTCCCATTTACAGCGATCCTGCAAATAATAATAATAATATATGTATACTACATAGCGTTTTTCATTACAAGTACAATCTCAAAGTCGCTTCAAAAACAAAATAAACCAAAAATAACTGAACTAAACAAATATAATGATCTGGCAATCTCAGTTAACAGTTATGGGTCTCTGAGGGTTACCCTCCATCTATGCTCAGGTCTTGTACATCTATGCTCAGGTATTGTACATCTATGCTCAGGTATTGTACATCTATGCTCAGGTATTGTACATCTATGCTCAGGTATTGTACATTGTACTGGTGGCATTCAGGGGAAATGTTGAGATGTGTGTGGTCATGGTTATAACTGGGAAGTCACATGGTGGTCCATAGAAATAAATATGTTTTATGGTATTGTAGGGTTGCTGTATGTATGCTTAAAATATTGATTTATTGGGCCTCCCGGGTGGCACAGTGGTCTAGGGCACTGCATCGCAGTGCTAGCTGCGCCACCAGAGTCTCTGGGTTCGCGCCCAGGCTCTGTCGCAGCCGGCCGCGACCGGGAGGTCCGTGGGGCGACGCACAATTGGCATAGCGTCGTCCGGGTTTGGCCGGTAGGGATATCCTTGTCTCATCGCGCTCCAGTGACTCCTGTGGCTGGCCGGGCGCAGTGCGCGCTAACCAAGGGGGCCAGGTGCACGGTGTTTCCTCCGACACATTGGTGTGGCTGGCTTCCGGATTGGAGGTGCGCTGTGTTAAGAAGCAGTGCGGCTTGGTTGGGTTGTGTTTCGGAGGACGCATGGCTTTCGACCTTCGTCTCTCCCGAGCCCTTACTAGCGATTGGATACCACAAAAATTGGGGAGAAAATGGGATAAAATTTTTACAAAAAATAAAAAATATATATATATTGATTTATTGGTGAGAGGCACATGACATGTACAATGTTCCAGTACACATTGGTATCTTTATTAAGACCTACAGTATGTCACATTCACTGGAATTCGCAGAAAAACGTTTTGAACTGAAATATGGAAATTAGCGTTGTTATGTAACTAGTCCCTCTGTTTCCAAACCATTTTTCCTGTCTGTAAAATAGGTCAATATATCTGTTCATTCCATGTTCTATCTGCAGCATGCTGAATGTCTCACGCTACTGAACTCACCCCTGGTGTCTCTGTGAGCTAAATGTGAGCACGTTGCTAGGCAGACAGACAGACAGACAGGCAGACAGACAGACAGACAGACAGACAGACAGACAGACAGACAGACAGGCAGGCAGACAGGCAGGCAGGCAGGCAGGCAGGGCAGGCAGACAGGCAGAGTGATCGTGGCAGACAGACAGACAGAGTGATCGTGGCAGACAGGCAGAGTGATCGTGGCAGGGCCATATGTAGGAGCAGTAGCAGACACAGCAGAGAGAGGTCAGGGGTCAGGGAGGGTTTGGGTTTCCTGCTCACAGCCTCCTGTAGAGCCCAGTCAGAACCCTTCCTCCACCACCCCACAGCCCCAGCTCCCTCCCAAGGAACAATATTAGTGTTGAAGCAGCATGGGGAGGATAGGAGGGAAGAGAGGAGAGAAGGAGAGAGCGGGGGATTTCTCTTCCTCTTCTGTCTGAGCTGTGTCCATGTTACTGGGTTGGGTTCCAGAGGAGCGACACACAGAGGAAAGAGGCACATCCATTCTCTATACTCCTCACTACCGGACTTGCAGAAGCTCCTCGTGTTCAACCACACATGAACAGACATCTGTGGAAGGGCATGTACATAACAGCATCTGTCTGGGTGTGTACGATTGTGCGATTGTGTGTGTGTGTGGTGAGAGAGGCGCTCTCTTTATAAACACATCAGTTGGGCTGACAGAGCACAGCGGGGTTAGAGAGAGCTGGAGAGAGCCACGACAGAGGCCTCATAAAAAATCACTTCTAATTTATTTCCCCCCAAATTGGAAAGTGTACGCTCACACCTGACTAAATCATCATGCATCAACTAGAGATGGCCCCCTACTGCACACAGGCGAAACCCAAGCCCAGCTTTGCTGCGCGGCCCGAGCCTGCGAGGTAGAGAAAACATACGGACACAGTCCTTAATGGTTTCTGCAGATGTGCTGCTCCTGATAGCCGCCTGGCCCCCACTATTCAACTTGACTTTATCAAATTTGTCATCTCACCCTTTTTTCCTGGCTGGTGTGGCCTCGGAATGCCCTCGGACTCTCTCCGTCTCACCTTCTCTCATAGTTATTTCCCTCTCTCACCCCCCTTCCCTCGCTGTTCCTCCTTCCATCTCATCTGTCACTCGCAGCCAAATTGTCTCTCTCTCTCTCTCTCTCTCTCTCTTTCTTTCTTTCTTTCAATTCAATTTCAATTCAATTGACTTTATTGACATGGCAAGTTCGTTATTACTTACATTGTCAAAGTATACATATCGAAAATAAAAATCTAATATATATGTATATATATACAAAATATATATATATTTATATATAAATAAATGGTGGGACCAACAGCAATAATAACAGTAGTAGTGGACATGGGATTACCATTAACAACAACTACAACAACAATATTAATCAGAACAACAATAAATTAAAGCAACAGTAGTAGACCAGTGTCAATATGACTTGAGAAGACATATGACCTGGTATGAAAGACAAAACAAAACCCTAGCTAAATGGGAAATATTATCAACATTACTTTGCATTTTTCACTGGCTGTCCCTCAGGCTGTGGCAGGAGGACACATATTTGGCTGCCAAAACTGCACATTTTGGCTTTTCACCCAATAAATATTAGATTTTTTCTTCATCTTTTATAGTTTCAAATTCTTTGTATTGAGTTATAATTTTGGGAAAGAAATATGCTCTTAGGTCTGAGTATTTGTCACAGTGTAGTAGGAAATGCACCTCTGTCTCTACCTCTCCTCTGGAGCAGAGTCTTTCTCTCTCTCTCTTTCTCTCTCTCTCAATTCAATTCAATTCAATTCAATTTGCTTTATTGGCATGACATAACAATGTACATATTGCCAAAGCTTATTTACAATATAAAAATGAGAATCAAAATGGTCAACGGGACAACAGTAACAACAATAACTAAGTGTCAAAATAACCATACATTCAACAATAACAATAAGCATACAGTAGAGGACATGTGCAGGTTGATTGGTCTGTCAGACACTGTCCCTCAACTTATGGCAGGCAGCAATGTAGTGCGCTGCCAACCCACAGCTCTCTGCGTCCTCCCCCAACAGGACGGGTAGCCTATCCTCATCAGAGAGGTCTTTGAAACCTTGAATAAGAGTTTCAAATTTGGGGAAATGACACTCTCTAATTGTTTTATATTTTTGACATTTTGTCAGGAAATGCAGCTCCGTCTCAGGTTCTGCTGTTGTGCAGTGGTTGCACAGCCTTTCCTCTACAGGGAGCCAGGTTTTCCTGTGTCTACCCTTCTCAATGGCAAGGCTGTGCTCACTGAGCCTGTACTTTGTCAAGGTTTTTCTAAGGTTTTGATCAGTAACCATAGTCAAATAGTTAGCCACGGTGTACTGTCGATTTAGGGCCAGATAGCACTGCATTTTGCTCTGTGCTTGTGCTTGTGTTTCCCAATAAGCAATGTAGTTTTGTTTTGACTGTGTTGTAATTTGGTTTATTCTGATTGATTGGATGTTCTGGTCCTGAGGCTTCAGTGTGTTAGTAGAACAGGTTTGTGAACTCAGCCCCAGGACCAGCTGGATGAGGGGACTCTTTTCTTTGCTCAGCTCTTGGCATTGCAGGGCTTGGTAGTGAAATGAGAGGGGGTCACTGTATTTTAGATGTTTCCAAAACTTAATTGCTCTTTTTTGAGTTTTTATTATTAGTGGATATTTGCCTAATTCTGCCCTGCATGCATTGTTTGTAGTTTTCCTCTGGACATGTAGGAGAATCTTACAGAACTCTGCATGCAGGGTTTCAATGGGATGTTTGTCCCATTTGATGAAATCTTGTTTTGCAAGTGGACCCCACACCTCGCTGCCATAAAGTGCAATTGGTTCAATGACATATTCAATTATTTTTAGCCAAATTTTAATAGGTATTTCAATTTCAATTTGCTTTTTAATTGCGTAGAATGCCCTGCGTGCTTTCTCTCTCAGTTCATTCACTGCCTCATTAAGGTGTCCAGTTGAGCTTATTTTTAAACCTAAGTAATTGTAGTGTGTGCAGTACTCTATATATTTTGTACCAATTGAGAACTTTGGTCTAATTCCCTGAGATCTGGATCTTCTCTGGAAAATCATTATTTTTGTCTTTTTGGGGTTTACTGCCAGGGCCCAGGTCTGGCAGTACTGCTCTAGCAGATCCAGGCTCTGCTGTAGGCCATGTGCTGTGGGTTACAACAGGCATAGGTCATCTGCGAAGAGTAGGCATTTAACCTCTGAATTATGGAGACTAACACCAGGGGCTGAGGATTTTTCTAGAATAGTGGCCAATTCGTTGATGTAAATATTGAAGAGTGCAGGGCTCAGATTACAACCCTGACGAAGGCCCCGCCCCTGGTTAAAGAATTCTGTTATTTTCTTGCCAATTTTAATGCTGCACGTATTGCCAGTATACATTGATTTAATTATGTCATATGTTTTACCCCTTACACCACTTTCAATAACTTTGTAGAACAGTCCTGTATGCCAAATAGAATCAAATGCTTTTTGGAAGTCGATAAAGCAAGCGTATATTTTGGTATTATTTTGGTGGACATGTTTACCTATCAGGGTGTGTAGGGTGTAAATATGATCGGTCGTGCGATGTTTTGGTATAAATCCAATTTGGCTTTTACTCAAGACATTGTGCTTATTAAGGAAGTTTAGAACTTATACATTTATAATACTACAGAAAACCTTCCCCAGGTTACTGTTCACACAAATGCCTCTGTAATTGTTAGGGTCAAATTTGTCTCCGTTTTTAAAGATTGGGGTTATGAGTCCTTGATTCCAGATGTCAGGGAAATAACCTACACTCAGGATCAAATTAAACAGTTTTAATATGGCCAATTGAAATTTTGCACTAGTGAGTTTGAGCATCTCATTTAGGATGCCATCAGGTCCGCATGCCTTTTTAAATTTGAGAGCCTGAAGTTTCTTATAGAGCTCCTGGTCAGTAATTGGGGAGTCCAGTGGATTTTGGTTGTCCTTTATAGCTTTTTCTAATCCATTCAACTTCTCATGAATTTGGCGTTGTTCTGCGTTTGTGTCAATTTGAACGGTGTTGTAGAGTGTTTTAAAATGGGTTGTCCATATGTCACCATTTTGTATCGCTAATTCCTCTTGTTTAGATTTCTTTAATTTTTTCCAATTTTGCCAGAAGTTGTTTGTGTTTATGGACTCCTCAATTAGCATCAGCTGCTTTCTGTTGTACTGGGCTTTTTTGGTTCTGAGTGTACGTTTATAGAGTTTTAAAGTCTCACAGTAATGAAGGCGTAATTCACCATTATTTGGGTCTCTGTGCTTTTGGTTGGATAGTGTTCTAATTTTTTTTCTTATAATTTTACAATCTGCATCAAACCAGTTGTCATCTGTGATCTTTTTTGTTTTGTTTTTTATCAATTTCAATTGTGCTTCTTTTGCCGTTTGCCTGAATATATAGTTGATGTTTTGTACTGCTAGATTGATGCCTTCTTTACTGTGAGTGAATGTGGTATCCAGAAAGTTATCTAAGAGTGTTTGGATATTTTGGTTCCAGGTTGCTTTCTGGTATTCTTCTGTGCTGTTTTGGGCCCATCTGTATGAATTTCTGATGTTGTACAGCTTACTGGGCTGTGAATGTGTGGTTGTTTCCATGTCTGTTCTTTTGAGGAACAATGTAATTTGGCTGTGATCAGACAGAGGTGTTAGTGGCTTGACAGTGAATGAGCTGAGAGAGAAAGGGTCAATGTCTGTGATCATATAGTCTACTGTACTGTGGCCAAGAGGTGAGCAGTAGGTGAATCTCCCCAAAGAGTCCCCCCGTAACCTACCATTGACAAAGTACAGACCCAGGCTTCTACAGAGCTGCAACAGATCCCTTCCGTTTTTGTTGACGGTGCTGTCACTGTTGTTTCTATGGGGGAGATTAAGGCAGTTAGAAACAGTATGGCCTGTAATAAAGCTGTCCCCTCGTGTGCTCGTTAGATCAGGTAGTGTTCCTGTGCGCGCATTTGTGTCCCCACAGATGAGCACATTTCCCTGGGCCTGGAAATGGCACGTCTCTTCCTCAAGGGTGGGGAAGATCTCCTCTGAGTAATATGGGGATTCTGAGGGGGGGATATAAATTGCGCAAAGGAACACATCTTTTTCTGTCAGTACAAGTTCTCTCTCTCTCTCTCTCTCTCTCTCTCTCTCTCTCTCTCTCTCTCTCTCTCTCTCTCTCTCTCTCTCTCTCTCTCTCTCTCTCTCTCTCTCTCTCTCTCTCTCTCTCTCTCTCTCTCTCTCTCTCTCTCTCTCTCAATCTCTTTCTCCCTCTCTCTCTCCCCCCTCTCCCTCTCTCTCTCTCTCTCTCTCTCAATCTCTTTCTCTCTCTCCTCCCTCTCCCTCTCCTTCTCTCTCTCTCTCTCTCTCTCTCTCTCTCTCTCTCTCTCTCTCTCTCTCTCTCTCTCTCTCTCTCTCTCTCTCTCTCTCTCTCAATCTCTTTCTCCCTCTCTCTCTCCCCCCTCTCCCTCTCTCTCTCTCTCTCTCTCTCTATCTCTCCTTCTTTCTCCCCTCTACAGTGTCTCTCTGGGGTCCCACCTCCTGGCCCTAATGTGGAACATACATATTATTATTCGGCATTAGCACGGCTATCATAAACTTGACAAACACTAAACAAACAATGCAGGTGGACTTTCAAGCTGGGGTGTCAGTGGAGGCCGGGGGCAGAGGGCTGGGAGGACTAAAGTGATGTCACTCCTACACCACTGCACTGGGGCACCGGGAGACCCCTGGGGAACACAGCGGAAGTCCACCCAGGCAGACATACACCCAAGTAGAGCACAGCTGAAACACACTATCACACACAGATCCGCCCTGCCCTAATTATGCGTTAGGAATTTACAGTACTTGTTGACTCGTCAAAAGCTGCAGAGCTGAGAACAGTTAGCAGATAAGCTATACATGTTAACACTAAACTCTGACGCGACCTTGTAACATTACACCAAACCATGGCTTAACGTCACTATCTAATGAAATCTCTGAGCTGGGAGTCAACACACAAACAGAATAACAACATTCTGAGCTTATCAAACAAAAACACAGAGGAGAAAAAGAGTGGGGGAGTAGGACAGACAGAGGAGAGAGAGCAGTCAGTCATGCACACAGCGAGCACTCATACAAACTGTCACATACACACAGGTGCAAAGAGGAACACACAAGCACGCCCACATACGCACGCTTACACAAAATGTGTACACACACACACACACACACACACACACACACACACACACACACACACACACACACACACACACACACACACACACACACACACACACACACACACACACACACACACACACACACACACACACTCGAATCAAAAACAGATAATAAACAAAGAGACAAAAATCCAAACAGATGATATTTATGTACTTTGGAACGACACACCAGAGAAATCATCCGTGTATTATGATACTGTTCCAAATACCTCATAGAGTTGGACGGCCCGTGCTCTAGGTGTCACTGTCTGTATGGGTGTATTATGGGGGGTGGTGAAAGAGGTGGGAGATGGGGTGGGGGTACAAGATGGCGCCGACGGAGAAGGCCGACATCTTACGAGTTCCAACCCGGCTTTGAAATGTAGTGACTTTTTTGTGTTTATCTTTATTTATTTTTGGTACAGAAAGTTCATACTATTATCACATATGACCGCCAAGCACTTTTGGACATCAGATCGACAGTTACCAACCTTGATTTCGACTTCAAATCCGACTTCAACTCCGACTCAGCTGTTCCCTTGTTCACACCAGACCCTATTCCTTTCTTCATGGGCTACCAAAATGCTGCAGGCGTAGACGTGGTAGATGGGTTGGCGTTCTGGTGAGAGAATTGTCCGGCTCTCCCCTCCGTTTATTTGGCAAATGTCCAGTCACTCAGGAATAAGATGGATGAGCTTCGTACAAGAGGATCCTATCAGAGAGACTTGAAAAGCTGCAATATTACATGCCTTGCAGAGACGTGATTGGCTGAATCTAAGAACATAGCACTCAGTGGTTTATCCATGCAGCAGCACAATTGGACTACATTAAGGCCTCGGGTGTGCCTTTTCATAAAGAGGAGGGGTCTTTTCATAAACAACAACTGGTGCGCTGCTTCCAGTGTGAAGGAAATCTCGAGCTTTTGCTCACCTGATATAGAATACCTCATGGTAAGCTGCAGACCTTTTTATCTATCAAGAGCAATCTCATCCGTAATTATCACTGCTGTCTACATCCCTCCACAAGCCAACACCAATTTGGCACTCAACAAACTGCTTGGGGCGATAAACAAACAGGAAACCTCAGAGGCAGCGTTTCTGGGGGCAGAGACTTTAAACCGTTCTACCTCACTTCTACCAACACGTCTCCTGCGCCAATCGGAGCACTAAAACTCTAGACCACGTCTATTCTACCCACAGAAATGCATCCTACGCCCTCCCTCGCCCTCCCTTTGGCAAATCAGACCACGACTCTATCCTCCTGCTTCCTGTTTACAAACAAAAGCTCAAACCAGAAATACCAGTGACATGCTCAATACGGAAGTGGTCCAATGAAGCAGGTGCGAGGCTACAAGACTGTTTTGCTAGTACAGACTGGGATATGTTCCGGGATTCATCCGATAGCAATGAGGAGTTTACCACAACAGTCACGGGCTTCATCAATAAGTGCATAGACTACGTCCTCCCCACAGTGACTATACGAAAGTATCCAAACCAAAAACCATGGATTACAGGCAGTATCCGCACTTGGCAAAAGGCTAGAGCTACCGCTTACAAGGTATAGAACATGGATGCATACAAGAAAGTCCACTACGACCTTTGACTAGACATCAAATATGAAAAAGGACAATATAGGAGGACGGTGGAATCCTATTACACCGGCTCCGACGCGCGTCGGATGTGGCAAGGCTTGCAGATGATAATGGATTACAAAGAGAAACCCAGCCGTGAGATGCACAGTGACGCAGAACTCCCAAACGAGCTAAATGCCTTTTATGCTTGCTTCGAGAAAAACAACACAGTCTTGTATGAAAGCCCCTGTTGTTCAGGATGACTGTGTGATCTCGCTCTCTGTGGCCAATGTGAGTAAAACCTAGGCCGCCGGGCCAAGATGGAATACCAGGGCGCGTTCTCAGAGCATGCACAAACCAGCTGGCAAGTGTCTTTACAGATATGTTCAATCTCTCCTTGTCCCAGTCTGTAATCCCAACATGTTTCAAGCCAACCACCATTGTCCCTGTTCCCAAGAACTCCAAGGTAACCTGCCTAAATGACTATCGCCCTGTTGCACTCACATCTGTAATTATAAAGGGCTTTGAAAGGCTGGTCATGACACACATCAACACCCTTATCCCAGACACCCTGGACTCACTCCAATTCGCATACCACCCCAACAGATCCACAGATGGAGCAATCGCAATTGCACTTCCCACTGCCCTCTTCCATCTGGACAACAGAGAAATAATTACGGCAGAATGCTGTCCATAAAATACAGCTCAGCGTTCATTCAACACCCTAGTCCCCTACAAGCTCATCACTAAGCTCGGGACCCTGGGACTAAACACCTCCCTCTGCAACTGGATCCTGGACTTCCTGACGGGCTGCCACCAGGGGGTGAGGGAAGGCAACAACACCTCTGCCACGCTGACCCTCAACACGAGGGCGCCTCAGAGGTGTGTGCTTAGTCCCCTCCTGTACTCCCTGTTCACCCACGACTCCAACAGTCCACGCACGACTCCAACACCATCATCAAGTTTGCTCATGACGCGACGGTGGTTGGCCTGATCACCTACGGCGATGAGACAGCCTACAGGGAGGAGGTCAGAGACTTGTGCCATGACAACAACCTCTCCTTCAACATCAGTAAGACCAAGGAGCTGATCATGGTGAACCACAGGAGAAAGAGGGGAGAGCACACCCCCGTCCACATCGACGGGACTGTAATGGAGCGGGTTGAGAGCTCCTTGTTGTCCACATCACTAAGCACTTAACATCAAATCAAATCAAAGTTTATTGGTCGCTTACACAGTTTAGCAAATGTTATAGCGGGTGTAGCGAAATGCTTGTGTTACTAGCTCCTAACAATGCCGTAAACATGGTCCACACACACCCGCACAGTCATGAAGAGGGCACAACAGTTTCTTCCCCCTCAGGAGGCTGAAAAGATTTGGCATGGGCCCTTGGATCCTCAAAGTTTTCTACAGCTGCACCATCAGGAGAATCTTGACTGGCTGCATCACTGCTTGTTATGGCAAATGCTCCGCCTTCGACCACAAAGCACTACAGAGGGAGGTGCGGACTGCCTAATACATCACTGGGTGTGAGCTCCTTGCCATACAGGACCTCTATATCAGCTGGTGTCAGAGGAATTGAAAGGAAGGCCTGCAGTGGCAAGACGTGTGTGTGTGTGTGTGTGTGTGTGTGTGTGTGTGTGTGTGTGTGTGTGTGTGTGTGTGTGTGTGTGTGTGTGTGTGTGTGGTGTGTGTGTGTGGTGTGTGTGTGTGTGTGTGTGTGTGTGTGTGGTGTGTGTGTGTGTGTGTGTGTGTGTGTGTGTGTGTGTGTGTGTGTGTGTGTGTGTGTGTGTGTGTGTGTGTGAAATGTGTGTGTGTGTGTGTGTGTGTGTGTGTGTGTGTGTGTGTGTGTGTGTGTGTGTGTCATGTGTGAAGGTGTGTGTGGACTCTCTCTTTCTCTCTCTCTCTCTCTCTCTCTCTCTCTCTCTCTCTCTCTCTCTCTCTCTCTCTCTCTCTCTCTCTCTCGCTCTCTCGCTCTCGCTCATCCTCCCCGGGCTAGGTCTCTGGGATGAGTAACTATCTCTGCAGGCCCTCACCAGATGTTCACCTCTGTATAACCCATGGCAGGCTAATCCAGACAGCTCCCTGAGCCTGCCTGCATCACGTCTCTCCTGCCTGACTCTCTATCTCTCCCCACTGGCACCCTCACTTCCCTGTGTCCATA